>NC_036875.1:18292564-18373620 GCF_002910315.2 Salvelinus sp. IW2-2015 | reverse complement strand
ATCATGTATCAAAGCAGCACTAATGTCTAGGAACACGAGGACAGATGAAGAGCCTTGGTATGACGCCATTAAAAGGTCATTTACCACCTTTCCGAATGCGGTCTCGGGCTATGATGGGGTCTAAAACCGCGCACAGCCGGTTTGGGTTCCGTGTAAGTAGTGCTGAGCGATTAGTGCTTTCTGAGGTTGGTTCAGTTTCCGTTCGATAATAAAAAATAAAAAAGTATCTTTATTATTATTTTTCATTTTAAATGCATTATGTGGGTTGAACGCTGTAACAACACAGGATGAAACAATTAATACAAGTTCCATGATGGTAGTGACTGCCCATTTACTGCTTATTACTTATTAACCATAATTTATTCTCATTACTTTAATAAAATATTTCAGTGTGTTTTATTACATTTGTTTTACTTGATGACTTTATTATTTCATTCGAAGTCATCTCATCTCTAAAGAGCTGCTGCCTATTGCTGTTTGAACAAAAATCACAGTTTTAGTACTTCTTCAAAGTAAATAAGGCATACTTTTATGACTGCTGAATACAAACTATCAATCACTTAGATAATGTATTTTCAGGTAGTTGCCTCGCGAAGCAACTGTTCTCCTCTTATCATGAATTCTTGTCTCTCTTACGTAGCAGGCATAAAATAAACACAGGTCGGACAAGTGTGCAGATCACTGTCACAATCTCAATTTAATCTATTTTACAGTGCATTCGGAAAGTATCAGACCCCTTGACTTTTTCAACATTTTGTTACGTTACAGCCTTATTCTAAAATGTATTAAATTTTTTGTTTCACTCATCAATCTAGACACAATACCCCATAATGACAAAGCAAAAACAGTTTTTTAGAAATTTTTGCAAAGTTATTAAAAAAAAAAGCTTTATCACACATTTACATGAGTATTCAACCCTTTACTCAGTACTTGGTTGAAGCACCTTTGGCAGAGATTATAGCTTTGCATCTTCTTGGTATGATGCTACAAGCTTGGCACACCTGTATTTGGAGAGTTTCTCCATTCTTCTCTGCAGATCCTCTTCAAATCAAATCAAATCAAATTTATTGTCACATACACATGGTTAGCAGATGTTAATGCGAGTGTAGCGAAATGCTTGTGCTTCTAGTTCCGACAATGCAGTAATAACCAACAGTAATCTAACCTAACAATTCCACACTACTACCTTACACACACACACAAGTGTAAAGGGATAAAGAATATGTACATAAAGATATATGAATGAGTGGTGGTACAGAACGGCATGGCAGATGCAGTAGATGGTATAGAGTAGGTATATACGTATGAGATGAGTACTGTAGGTATGTAAACATAAAGTGGCATAGTTTAAAGTGGCTAGTGGTACATGTATTGCATAAGATGGCAAGATGCAGTAGATATATAGAGTACAGTATATACATATGAGATGGGTAATGTAGGGTATGTAAACATTGTATTAAGTGCATTGCTTAAAGTGGCTAGTGGTACATTTTTACATAATTTCCATCAATTCCCATTTTAAAGTGGCTGAGTTGAGTCAGTATGTGGCGACCCGCTAAATGTTAGTGGTGGCTGTTTAACAGTCTGATGGCCTTGAGATAGAAGCTGTTTTTCAGTCTCTCGGTCCCTGCTTTGATGCACTTACTGACCTCGCCTTCTGGATGAAGCGGGGTGAACAGGCAGTGGCTTGGGTGGTTGTTGTCCTTGATGATCTTTATGGCCTTCCTGTGACATCGGGTGGTGTAGGTGTCCTGGAGGACAGGTAGTTTGCCCCTGGTGAGCTGCTTCTGCAGACCTCACTACCCTCTGGAGAGCCTTACGGTTGTGTGCGGAGCAGTTGCCGTACCAGGCGGTGATACAGCCCGACAGGATGCTCTCGATTGTGCATCTGTAGAAGTTTGTGAGTGCTTTTGGTGACAAGCCGAATTTCTTCAGCCTCCTGAGGTTGAAGAGGCGCTGCTGCGCCTTCTTCACAACGCTGTCTGTGTGGGTGGACCAATTCAGTTTGTCCGTGATGTGTACACCGAGGAACTTAAAACTTTCCACCTTCTCCACTACTGACCCGTCGATGTGGATAGGGGTGGCTCCCTCTGCTGTTTCCTGAAGTCCACAATCATCTCCTTTGTTTTGTTGACGTTGAGTATGAGGTTATTTTCCTGACACCACACTCCGAGGCCCTCACCTCCTCCCTGTAGGCCGTCTCGTCGTTGTTGGTAATCAAGCCTACCACTGTAGTGTCATCCGCAAACTTGATGATTGAGTTGGAGGCGGTGCATGGCCACGCAGTCGTGGGTGAACAGGGAGTACAGGAGAGGGCTCAGAACGCACCCTTGTGGCCCCAGTGTTGAGGATCAGCGGGGTGGAGATGTTGTTACCTACCCTCACCATCTGGGGGCGCCGTCAGGATCCAGGACCCAGTTGCACAGGGCGGGGTCGAGACCCAGGGTCTCGAGCTTGATGACGAGTTTGGAGGGTACTATGGTGTTAAATGCTGAGCTGTAATCGATGAACAGCATTCTCACATGGGTATTCCTCTTGTCCAGATGGGTTAGGCAGTGTGCATGTGGTTGCGATTGCGTCGTCGTGGACCTATTGGGTCGGTAAGCAAATTGGAGTGGGTCTAGGGTGTCCGTAGGGTGGAGGTGATATGGGCCTTGACTAGTCTCTCAAAGCACTTCATGATGACGGAAGTGAGTGCTACGGGGCGGTAGTCGTTTAGCTCAGTTACCTTAGCTTTCTTGGAACAGGAACAATGGGCCCTCTTGAAGCATGTGGAACAGCAGACTGGGATAAGGATTGATTGAATATGTCCGTAAACACACCAGCCAGCTGGTCTGCGCATGCTCTGAGGACGCGGCTGGAATGCCGTCTGGGCCTGCAGCCTTGCGAGGGTTAACACGTTTAAATGTTTTACTCACCTCGGCTGCAGTGAAGGAGAGCCCGCAGGTTTTGGTAGGGGGCCGTGGTCAGTGGCACTGTATTGTCCTCAAAGCGGGCAAAAAAGTGTTTAGCCTGTCTGGGAGCAAGACATCCTGGTCCTCGACGGGGCTGGTTTTCTTTTTGTAATCCGTGATTGACTGTAGACCCTGCCACATACCTCTTGTGTCTGAGCTGTTGAATTTCGACTCGATTTTGTCTCTGTACTGAGACTTAGCCTGTTTGATTGCCTTGCGGAGAGAATAGCTACACTGTTTGTATTCGGTCATGCTTCCGGTCACCTTGCCCTGGTTAAAAGCAGTGGTTCGCGCTTTCAGTTCACGCGAATGCTGCGTCAATCCACGGTTTCTGGTTTGGGAATGTTTTTATCGTTGCTGTGGGTACGACATCGTCAATGCACTTCCTAATGAACTCGCTCACCGAATCAGCATATTCGTCAATATTGTTGTTGGACGCGATGCGGAACATATTCCAACGCGTGATCGAAGCAGTCTTGAAGCGTGGATTCAGATTGGTCGGACCAGCGTTGAACAGACCTGAGCGCGGGAGCTTGTTGTTTGAGTTTCTGTTTGTAGGCTGGAATCAACAAAATGGAGTCGTGGTCAGCTTTTCCGAAAGGGGGGCGGGGAGGGCTTATAAGCGTCGCGGAAATTAGTATAACAATGTCTAGTGTTTTTCCAGCCCTGGTAGCACAATCGATATGCTGATAGAATTTAGGGAGTTTTGTTTTTAGATTAGCCTTGTTAAAATCCCCAGCTACGATGAATGCAGCCTCAGGGTGTGGTTTCCAGTTTACAAAGAGTCAGATAAAGTTCGTTCAGGGCATCGATGTGTCTGCTTGGGGGGAATGTATACGGCTGTGATTATGATTGACGAGAATTCCCTTGGTAGATAATGCGGTCGACATTTGATTGTGAGGAGTTCTAATCAGGTGAACAGAACGACTTGAGTCTTGTGTGTTTGTTATGATGATCACACCACTTCTCGTTAATCATAAGGCAACCCCCCCGCCCCTCTTCTTACCGGAAAGATGTTTGTTTCTGTCGGCGCGATGCATGAAGAAAACCAGCTGGCTGCACCGACTCCGTTAGCGTCCCTTGAGTTAGCCATGTTTCCGTGAAGCAGAGCACGTTGCAATCCCTGATGTCTCTCTGGAATGCTACCCGTGCTCGGATTTCATCAACCTTATTGTCAAGAGACTGGACATTGGCGAGTAGTATGCTAGGGAGTGGAGCGCGATGTGCCCGTCTCCGAAGCCTGACCACGAGACCGCCACGTTTTCCCCTTTTTCGGCGTCGCACAGGGTCGCCGGCTGGATCAGATCCCTTGTATTGGGTGGAAGGCAAAACACTGGATCCGTTTCGGGAAAGTCATATTCCTGGTAGGAACGATGATGAGTTGACGTTAATCGTATATTCAGTAGTTCCTCCCGACTGTATGTAATGAAACCTAAGATTACCCGGGGTACCGATGTAAGAAATAACACGTAAAAAAACAAAATACTGCATATTTTCCAAGGAACACGAAGCGAGGCGGCCATCTCTTTTCGGCGCCGGAACAAACAACCACCGGAGAACCAGGAAAATCAGGAGATGGCGGCGGAGAAATGCAGCTAGCTAACGTGGCTCCGGTAGCTAAGAGAAGGATAGGGTTGATTCAAGAAGAACACAAAGTTCCAAGAGATAATGGGATTAGCTCACTTTGTCTTGTTTGCCAGAAAGGCAGTCCATTGTTTTAAGCAAGCAAATTTAGAGTGAAATTTCCAGTCACACCATGCCCATGTTGACAAAACATATCCGCCACAAAGCAACCTCAACAACAAAATAGCGCAACTCAAAGGACAGCTCAAAGGATCTAGCACTGTTGCAGAGAAAATGACAGAGGCAACATTTGAGATTGCTTGGATACTCGCGAGAAACAAGAAGGCCTTCACAGACGCGGAGATTGTCAAATAATGTTTTTTGGCTTCAGCCGATATATTGTATGCTGATGTAACAAACAAGGAAGCTATTTTAAAGCAAATTAAGGGACTGCAACTCTCAGACTCGACCATAACAAGACTCATAGAAGACATCTATGTTTGTTTTATTCACTGCTTTAGCACACTCCGCCAACCCTGATGTCCTAGCCATGTCTGAATCCTGGCTTAGGAAGGCCACCAAAAATTCTGAAATTTCCATCCCCAACTACAACATTTTCCGCCAAGATAGAACTGCCAAAGGGGGTGGGGTCACAATCTACTGCAGAGATAGTCAGCAGAGTTCTGTCATGCTATCCAGGTCTGTACCCAAACAATTCGAGCTTCTACTTTTAAAAATCCACCTTTCCAGAAAGTCTCTCACTGTTGCCGCTTGCTATAGACCCCCTCAGCCCCCAGTTGTGCCCTGGACTCCATATGCGAATTGATTGCCCCTCATTTATCTTCAGAGTTCATACTGTTAGGTGACCTAAACTGGTATATGCTAAACACCCCGGCCATCCTACAATCTAAGCAAGAGGCCCTCAATCTCACACAAATTATCAAGGAACCTACCAGGTACAACCCCAAATCTGTAAACATGGGCACCGTCATAGATATCATCCTGACCAACCTTCCCTCTAAATACACCTCTGCTGTTTTCAACCAGGATCTCAGCGATCACTGCCTCATCGCCTGCGTCTGTAATGGGTCCGTGGTCAAACGGCCACCCCTCATCACTGTCAAACACTCCCTAAAAATCTTCAGCGAGCAGGCCTTTCTAATCGACCTGGCCCGGGTATCCTGGAAGGATATTGACCTCATCGCGTCTGTAGAGGATGCCTGGTTATTCTTTATTCTTTTTCATAAATAAGCATGCCCCATTCAAAAAAGGTAGAACTAAGAACAGATATAGCCCCTGGTTCACTCCAGACTTGACTGCCCTTGACCAGCACAAAACTCCTGTGGCGGACTGCATTAGCATCGAATAGCCCCCGCGATATGCAACCTTTCCGGAAGTTAGGAACCAATATACACAGTCAGTTAGGAAAGCAAAGGCTAGCTTTTTCAAACAGAAATTTGCATCCTGTAACACAAATTCCAAAAAGTTCTGGGACACTGTAAAGTCCATGGAGAATAAGAGCACCTCCTCCCAGCTGCCCACTGCACTGAGGCTAGACACCGTCACCACCGATAAATCCACGATAATGCGAATTTCAAGAAGCATTTTTCTACGGCTGCCTTGCTTTCCACCTGGCTACCCTAACCCGGCCAACAGCACTTGCCCAAGCCCCCCCCCCCCCCCCGCTTCTCCTTCACCAAATACAGATAGCTGATGTTCTGAAAGAGCTGCAAAATATGGACCCCTACAAATCAGCTGGGCTAGATATTCTGGACCCTCTCTTTCTAAAAATTCTCCGCCGCAATTGTTGCAACCCCAATTACTAGCCTGTTCAACCTCTCTTTCGTATCGTCTGAGATCCTTAAAGATTGGAAAGCTGCCGCAGTCATCCCCCTCTTCAAAGGGGGAGACACTCTAGACCCAAACTGTTATCCTGCCCTGCCTTTCTAAAGTCTTCGAAAGCCAAGTTAATAAACAGATCACCGACCATTTCGAATCCCACCGTACCTTCTCCTCTATGCAATCTGGTTTCCGAGCTGGTTGTGGGTGCGCCTCAGCCACGCTCAAGATCCTAAACGATATCATAACTGATATCGATAAAATACAGTACTGTGCAGTCTTCTTCATCGACCTGGCCAAGGCTTTCGACTCTGTCAATCACCGGGTTTTTATTGGCAGACTCAACAGCCTTGGTTTCTCAAATGACTGCCTCGCCTGGTTCACCAACTACTTCTCAGARAGAGTTCAGTGTGTCAAATCGGAGGGCCTGTTGTCTGGCAGTCTCTACGTGGGTGCCACAGGGTTAAATTCTCAGCCCAACTCTTTTTTCTGTATACATCAATGATGTTGCTCTTGCTGCTGGTGATTCTCTGATCCACCTCTACGCAGACGACACCATTCTGTATACTTCTGGCGCTTTTTTGGACACTGTGTTATCAAACCTCCAGACAAGCTTCAATGCCATACAACACTCCTTCCGTGGCCTCCAACTGCTCTTAAATGCAAGTAAAACTAAATGCATGCTCTTCAACCGATCGCTTCCCGCACCCTCCCGCCCAACTAGCATCACTACTCTGGACGGTTCTGACTTTGAATATTTTATGAATGTGAAATGTCAGAATAATAGAAGAGAGAATGATTTATTTCAGCTTTTATTTCTTTCATCACATTCCCAGAAGTTTACATACACTCAATTAGTATTTGGTAGCATTGCCTTTAAATGGTTTAACTTGGGTCGAACGTTTCGGGTAGCCTTCCACAACAATAAGTTGGGTGAATTTTGGCCCATTTCTCCTGACAGAGCTGGAGTAACTGAGTCAGGTTTGTAGGCCTCCTTGCTCGCACACGCTTTTTCAGTTCTGCCCACACATTTTTTATAGGATTGAGGTCAGGGCTTTGTGATGGCCACTCCAATACCTTGACTTTGTTGTCCTTAAGCCATTTTGCCACAAAGATGATGTCAAGCAAAGAGGCACTGAGTTTGAAGGTAGGCCTTGAAATACATCCACAGGTACACCTCCAATTGACTCAAATTATGTCAATTAGCCTATCAGAAGCTTCTAAAGCCATGAAATAATTTTCAGGAATTTTCCAAGATGTTTAAAGGCACATTCAACTTAGTGTATGTAAACTTCTGACCCACTGGAATTGTGATACAGTGAAATAATCTGTCTGTAAACAATTGTTGGAAAAATTACTTGTGTCATGCACAAGGTAGATCTCCTAACCAACTTGCCAAAACGATAGTTTCTTAGCAAGAGATTTGTGGAGTGGTTGAGAAACAAGTTTTAATGACTCCAACCTAAGTGTTTGTAAACTTCCGACTTCAACTGTACCTAGGTGTCTGGTTAGACTGTAAACTCTCCTTCCAGACTCACATTAAGCATCTCCAATCCAAAATTAAATCTAGAATCGGCTACCTATTTCTCAACAAAGCCTTCTTCACTCATGCTGCTAAACATACCCTCGTAAAACTGACTATCCTACCGATCCTTGACTTTGGCGCTGTCATTTAGAAAATTGTCTCCAACATTCTACTCAGCAAATTATATGTAGTCTATCACAGCCCCATATACTACCCACCACTGCGACCTGTATGCTCTCATTGGCTGGCCCTCGCTTCATATTCGTCGCCAAAACCACTTGCTCCAGGTCATCAATAAGTCTTTGCTAGGTAAAGCCCCGCCATATCTCAGCTCACTGGTCACCATAGCAYCACCCACCCGTAGCACYCGCTCCAGCAGGTATATTTCACTGGTCATCCCCAAAGCCAACTCCTCATTGGCCACCTTTCTTTCCAGTTCTCTGCTGCCAATGACTGGAGCGAATTGCAAAAATCACTGAAGCTGGAGACATATCTCCCTCACTAACTTTAAGCTTCAGCTGTCAGAGCAGCTTACCGATCACTGTACCTGCACACAGCCCATCTGTAAAAAGCCCACCCAACTACCTCATTCCCCAAATTGTAATTTATTTTTTATCTTTTTGCACCCCAGTATCTCTACTTGCACATCATCATCTGCACATCTATCACTCCAGTGTTAATGCTAAATTGTAATTATTTCGCCAATATGGCCTATTTATTGCCTTACCTCCCTAATCTTACTACATTTGCACACACTGTACATAGATTTTTCTATTGTGTTTTTTTTCCTGTTGTGTTATTGACTGTACGTTTGTTTATCCCATGTGTAACTCTGTGTTGTTGTTTTTGTCGCACTGCTTTTCTTTATCTTGGCCAGGTCGCAGTTGTAAATGAGAACTTGTTCTCAACTGGCCTACCTGGTTAAATAAAGGTGAGAAAAAAAAACATTGGCGAGGACATCGGTAAGCAACTGATTACTGACACATCCGTGGCGCCGTGTTTTAGTATTGCACTTGACGAAAGCACTGATGTAAGTGACATTGCCTAATTATGTGTTTGTGTCCATTTCCCTCAAAACGAGTCGTTCAGAAAGGAACTTTTATGTTTACTGCACCTTCAGGGTCCAACACGAGGAGAGGATATTCTGAAAGCCCTTGTTAAATTTTTTGCTGATAAATACTATCAGCAAAAAATGTAACAAGGGCTTTCAGAATATCCTCTCCTCGTGTTGGACCCTGAAGGTGCAGTAAACATAAAAGTTCCTTTCTGAACGACTCGTTTTGAGGGAAACGAGTCGTTCATATTGACTGGTCAAATATGGCATCTTTGTGCACTGACCGCGCCCCAAACATGTGAGGGAAGGAGAAGGGACTCAACAATGAACATTGTGAAACAAAAACAGAGAAACAGACTGACCAATGCACACCTGGATTGTCTCYCAAGGATTGCAACAACAGACTATACATTTAGAATGAATTCAGGAGCAGAATGGACATTTTTGCTTATCCAACTACTGAGGTAACCCTTAATATGGGTCTTACACACATCAAATAGGCTACATCACATGTATATATTTGTGATGTGCTATACATCAAATCAATTGTATATGCTCTCTAAATTTGGAATTGGAAGAAAAAGTACAACAAATTTAAAGATCTGTGTGGCCCTCTGAATGATTGTCTCAACCTAAAGTGGCCACCTTACAAACAATTGTGAGTGATACTGATGTAGAGTGTGTGTGTGTGTGGGTGGGAGACGGGGCCAGGAGTTGAATAATTGATCATAATCCTTGACACCCTGCTGGGCTTCACGGAACAACAGCCCAAACATCATCATCGCTTCCTTCCGCCCAAACACAGGTCTCAATTAATTTCAGTTACTTTTCATGGGGGACAGTTTTAATTGGGACACGACATGAGCACAGATTGGAGGATTCATTAAAAAAAAGCCCACAAACGAAGCTTTAAAATCAGAGTACAGGGAGTGTTCAAAAGCACTGGCATTAGTGTTTGTTTTCCTCGACACACAAGGAAAGAATCAGTCGATTTGGGGCAAATGGGCGACTCATAATATAACTCCCGAGAGACACTGAAAGGAATCTGATTGATTGGGAAATGCACTGGAATTGAAAGCCTCTCTCTGACCTGGGTCTTAATCTAAAGTCAATGGTCTAGAGAAGAAACCCCACTTTTTCAACCGCTGCAGTGTATGCAAGGAGAGAGTCCTATGAGTGTGCTACACCAGACTACATGATCTTAGATGAAACAGTAGGCGTATGACAGAGGAGGCTACAGTTATGGGATCATCAACGTCAAAATGATCCTAACAATCTACTGTTTCTATAATGAGGACATGTATTGGTTTACTTAATCCTTCTTCCCGCTCATCTTTATTTACTGCCTGCAGCTCTGTAGTGGTTGTTTACTAACCTTTAGCTGTCCCTCCTACAAGCCACTCTTCCTGGGTTTGACTCTCTAGTACACTGACTGGCATCCCAAGTGGGTGGACTGGGACAACACTGGTGTTTTTCTCTGGTAGAGTGGGTACTGGATATGTGCACTCATGTCCGGACCCTGACCTGTAACTTGAACCAGGCTTTTCCTTGAGCACCATTCACAAAAATCGATGACGCTCTGATGAAAACACTATGTTTTTATATGCCTAGACTATTTTCTCGATAGAAAATCATATTCAATGTTTTTGATTTGCTGTGCTTATATTTGATTCCTATCTGTTGTGTTGCCCTCTGCTAACATGGATTTCAACAATGTTCTACCACTCCGTCCGTGCCTTTTTAGTCTGTTTCATTGTGTGGATGTTTCACTTGCTGGTGAAAAATAATGGATCAAGCTCCATAGAATCATACTGTTATGTATTATTCACTTATCAAGATGATTATGAAACACAGTGTTCATTTGATCCTTGGTGTTTGATTGCTATAAAACCACGTACCACGTCATTTCTCAGGTTGGGTCATGTTGGCCAAACCTTTGCGGTTGACTGACATGTTGATGAATCAGGGAGTTGTCCCTGTAAGGAATGCACTGCCTCCCTTCAATTACTAATGCTCACAGATTTGTTGATATTGCCTATTGAGACAAAGCTTAAGCTGATTTAGTATGTTACGATAAAAATGCAACTTTAGGCCTATAATAAGGCATTCCATGCATCATCGCATTTGCAGACTTATGTAGGCTACTATTCCTAATGTGATGAGTGGATTGGATAGTAATAATTTAGGCTAATAATATAACTCAATCATTGTATGCAAACAAAGACTGTTCAATGCATGGCTGGCTATATCAAATGAGTTTCTCATGTTTTTTTGCAGTGGAATTGTTTTTGCCTTTTTATAAATACATTTCATGAAATTCTACACTTTATGGCTGGAGACATTAGGTGAAACATTTATTTATTTTTGACACACATTACAGGATAAACTACTCTACTGACAAACAGATCAATAAAAACAACATTGCCAAATCATGCTTTCTGGTGTAGTAGCCTATTTCTATGTTATTTATTGGAGTAGGCTAATTAGGCTATATCATTTTGGCAATTTACTTTAGTGCTAGCTTATTATGTATGTATGATTTCAGTGAATCAGTAGTGGCTTTGAGAGATGTGATCTGCTGCATGTTTCGCATTCTCTGTTTCCCAAAGATGAATAACAATTACAACATGCTTGAAAAGCTACAGTATCAACCACCGTGCACAGTGTGTAGCAACAAAGCTATGGTCATGGTATCCTATGTGATATTGAGTCAAAGATGCCTCTGCTCTCAAACTTGATGGAATTGCCAGACACTGTGTTAACCAGGCCATTCAGGATATCAACCATCTTCAATCCGAGGCCCAGACAGTTTCAGTCACTGATGGATTGCAAATGTTGACACACATCTCCATCCATACCAGTGGTTTTAGTGTTATCTACCTCAATTATGAGAAACACTGAAATGAAAGGGGTGTCTTTTTTCTATGGCTCCTTCAAGCAGAATCAGACCTCTTGGCACATGGTCAATTCACTTCTCTAGGGTTTGGTGACACTGGGATGTGGTGTCACTTTAGCTTGTATAGCATGATGCTATATGTGGCTATGCTGTCTGGAGCTTCCTGTATGCTAAATGTGTATTTTATATCTGGGGCCAAGCTAACCTGTGATGCGTTTGAGTGAGGATTAGCAGGCCCAGGGGTGGGGCAGGTGGCGTATGGATTTGCCTAGCGCTGCATTTAGCTTGACTAGGCTGGCTGTGTTGCTAGAGCTGTCATTGTCAATGGACAGGTAATCATACCAGTTGGAGGCAAAATTTGGCACTGTAAAAGGGCGGCCACCAGGGGGGCTAGCATAGCATTTGTGGAATCTAAATCCCAACAAAAGGCTAGAAAGACACTTCAAGGGATAGTTAGGCCTAGGCTAATCATAGAACATTTTAAGGCTATATTTTGCACGGTCTTCCTCACCCATGAGATTTAGCAAGATCAAAGTAGCCTCCATGGTTTCAGTTAATTCTATCATCACGTTACTTTCTCATGACATCAATGCCTATCAGCAAATTAAAGAGGGGTTGGGACATGTTCATCTGGGTCTCATTGTCTTTTTGTGCATTTGACTTTAAATATCTGAAGGTTGAAAGACAAAGGAGGGGATAAGGAGACAACACCGTTGTTACTGTTTGGTTTGAACAGCAATGCAGCAGCAATGAACTAGAACCAAGCTGTAGGACAAAATCTGCCCTACTTATTTATCACATTACCTATTTATTTACCTTTGCCTCTCTGTTATTGAATGGGACCTTCAAATTTCATCTGGCTAGGCGACACAATATACGTAGCGTCAGTGTTAGTTCGTTTTATATGAGCATTTCAGGACTGGCACGAGGCACGCAAGGTCACAAAGGCAGGCCATAATGTTAATGACTGTCTGCTGTAATTCTACTTTATTGCCTTTGACATTGGCCTTGTACTGTCAATGCACAGTAGAGTCTGTCATAGTGGATTATGGAACTAAGGCCATCCTTTTCATGCCTTCTACGATTGCAGTATACAAGGAATGGTTTTTAGATTCTAGCCTGTCATCGCTTTATCCTGATGGCATGAATTCTCGCCCAATGTTTTTTTTCTCACTATTCTAAGGCAAGTTGAATAATTTGAGGTGATTTTATTTTAAAACCTGGATCTTTTAGCCTAATACAGTGTAAGTTTAGAAGCAAGTTCATTCATAAAATACTGCCAAACCTGAACCTTTCTTCATGACATAAGTCTATTTCACGACAGGATAGGCAGCCTGCTCATTTGGTTCTTCCTCTCTCCCTGTGATGGTGACAGCAGATGCGAGGGAGGCTTCCTTCAAAATGAATAATACATTACAAGCCACAGAAAGACAGAATCATTGCAATCAATGTGACACGTTATTCATCTCCCTGCTCCTTCTGTAAATACTGAGAGCTGAGGCATGAAAACAAACCATGGCAAAAGAAAACGGAGCCTTACAAATGGGTTCCAACACTTCTGATATAGGGTATGGCCATTGCTTTGTCCTCTACCCTAGTCGATGACATGAATTCATCAGTTATTTTTTATGCTGACTGAATTAGTCCAGAAATAAATGAAAGTAACAAGTCATGGCTAAACAATTGTGACTTGATAAGAATGTCTTTCTTCTGTTTGTGCACAGGCAGAAGAGAATTTGTCCAGCGGCTGAAACTCGAAGCGACACTCAATGTCCACGATGGCTGTGTAAGTACACATTACCCACCCTTGTTTGTGTCTGTGGTGTACACTGTGTACATCTGTCCCTCCTTTCATCTTTAGAGCACTTCACCATTCACCCTCCCCTCTGTCTGTCTGTCCTGTCTGTCCTGTCTGTCTGTCAAACCTTGCGTCTGACCGACTGAGTGATGGACAGACAGACGGGGACAGACACATACGGGGACGGACAGACGCATACGGGGACTGACTGACTGACGGACAGACACATACGGGGACTGACTGACGGACAGACACATACGGGGACTGACTGACGGACAGACGGGGACGGACAGACGGGGACTGACTGACGGACAGACAGACCGGCGGGGACGGACAGGCAGGGACTGACTGACAGATGGACGGACGGGGACTGACTGACAGATGGACGGACGGACGGGGACTGACTGACGGACAGACAGACCGGCGGGGACTGACAGACAGATGGACGGACGGGGACTGACTGACGGACGGACGGGGACTGACTGGCGGACGGACGTGGACTGACTGGCGGACGGACGGGGACTGACTGACGGACGGACGGGGACTGACTGACGGACAGACAGACCGGCGGGGACGGACAGGCAGGGACTGACTGACAGATGGACGGACAGCGACTGACTGACAGACGGACGGACAGGGACTGACTGGCGGACGGACAGGGACTGACTGGTGTACGGCGGACAGGGACTGACGGATGGACGGACAGAGAGGGACTGACGGATGGACGGACAGAAAGGGACTGACGTACGGGCGGACGGACGGACAGAGAGGGACTGACGGATGGACGGACAGAAAGGGACTGACGTACGGGCGGACGGACGGACAGACGGGGACTGACGGGCGGACAGATGGGGACTGACTGACCGACTGACGGACGAACAGACGGGGACGGGCGGAGGGGGACGGACGGACAGACAGACGGGGACTGACAGACAGACAGACAGACAGACATACAGGGACTGATGGAGGACAGACATACAGGGAGTGACGGACAGACCGACTGTACAATCCAGATGTGCAAAGCTCTTAGAGATTTACCCAGAAAGACTCACAGCTGTAATCACTGTCAAATGTGATTCTAATATGTATTGACTCAGGGGTGTGAATATTTATATAAATTCAATGTTTCTGTATTTCATTTTCAATAAATGTGCTAAAAAAATTGTTGTTATTGTGTGTGTGTGTGTACATGGTGTGAAAAAAATTATTGAATTCAGGCTGTACCACAACAAATGGCCATAAGTCAAGGGTACTTTCTTAAGCTACTTTACATTAGGAATATATATAGAGTTGAAGTCGGAAGTTTACATACACTTAGGTTGGAGTCATTTAAAACTCGTTTTTCAACCACTCCACACATTTCTTGTTAACAAACTATAGTTTTGGCAAGTCGGTTAGGACATCTACTTGCATGACAAAAGTCATTTTTCCAACAATTGTTTACAGACAGATTATTTCACTTATAATTCACTGTATCGCAATTCCAGTTGTCAGAAGTTTACATACACTAAGTTGACTGTGCCTTTTAAACAGCTTGGAAAATTCCAGAAAATGATGTCATGGCTTTAGAAGCTTCTGATAGGCTAATTGACATAATTTGAGTCAATTGGAGGTGTATCTGTGGATGTATTTCAAGGCCTACCTTCAAACTCAGTGCCTCTTTGCTTGACATCATGGGAAAATCAAAAGAAATCAGCCAAGACCTCAGAAAAATAATTGTAGACCTCCACAAGTCTGGTTCATCCTTGGGAGCAATTTCCAAACGCCTGAAGGTACCACGTTCATCTGTACAAACAATAGTACGCAAGTATTAACACCTTGGGACCATGCAGCTGTCATACCGCTCAGGAAGGAGACGTGTTCTGTCTCCTAGAGATGAATGTACTTAGGTGCAAAAAGTGCAAATCAATCCCAGAACAACAGCAAAGGACCTTGTGAAGATGCTAGAGGAAACCGGTACAAAAGTATCTATATCCACAGTAAAGCGAGTCCTATATCGACATAACCAGAAAGGCCGCTCAGCAAGGAAGAAGCCTTGATATATTGAAGCAACATCTCAAGACATCAGTCAGGAAGTTAAATCTTGGTCGCAAATGGGTCATCCAAGTGGACAATGTCCCCAAGCATACTTCCAAAGTTGTAGCAAAATGGCTTAAGGACAACAAAGTCAAGGTATTGTAGTGGACATCACAAAGCCCTGACCTCAATCCTATAGAAAAATTGTGGGCAGAACTGAGAAAGCGTGTGCGAGCAAGGAGACTCGGTTACACCCGCTCTGTCAGGAGGAATGGGACAAAATTCACCCAACTTATTGTGGGAAGCTTGTGGAAGGAGACCCGAAATGTTTGACCCAAGTTAAACAATTTAAAGGCAGTGCTCCCAAATACTAATTGAGTGTATGTAAACTTCTGACCCACTGGGAATGTGATGAAAGAAATAAAAGCTGAAATAAATCATTCTCTCTACTATTATTCTGACATTTTATATTCTTAAAATAAATTGATGATCCTAACTGACCTAAGACAGGGAATTTTTACTAGGATGAAATGTCAGGAATTGTGAAAAACTGAGTTAAATGTATTTGGCTAAGGTGTATGTAAACTWKCGACTTCAACTGTATATATTTTTTTAATTAACCAGTTCTCAAGATTTGAAAATAAGTTTTCAGTGAATAGCCTATTTATTGCACAATCTCGGCCTACATTTGTACAAAAGAATTCTGTAACATCAAATGTTGTGCTTTTCTAGGTTGATACCAGTTAACAGCAGTGTAGTATTTAATAGTGTGGCTGTGAGTGTTGAGCTCTGACCAGTCTGCTGATATCGTTTTGAAACCTGAGGCAGCCATATGGCCAGTCACACACTCTGTCACACTGTCAGCCTGCCAGTCACTCCCTCTACCACTGCAAGCAGCCTGATGCTGGCTTGGGTCAAGGATTCTGTCATTCTAATCCTGTCCATTCAGTTGTTTGGAGTCTTCTGTTTGAAAAATAAAGAGATAAATAATTGATGAAACTGCTGCATAGTACAAACATGTGTATGTGACAAATAAAATTTGATTTGATACAATTTACTGCAATATTCCCGGATTGTAGGCTACATACATACACATAATTGCCCTAGCGAGTTCTTTCTAATTGCGTTAGCTCTATTCTCTCAAACCAGTATCTTGGAGTTTATGGCATATCACACACCCCTACTCAATCCTTATCATATGAAAAATGCAAAGGGACAAGAAGACGTAAGGAAGCCATTTTTAAATGTTGCTCCACTTCCTGTATCACCAGCCCCTGTCTCTCTCCCTGAGGTCCTGTCTGTCACTAACGTCCTCCATCTCATTTTGGAGACCTGAAGTTGTGGAAGTAATGGAGGGGGAAGTGCCCTCCAACATGTCACTTGTGCCATTCTAACTCACAACCCCTATTGTGCCTGTACGAGTGACAAGATGTTGTGTTTGGTGCTGGGGGCCATCACTTTTCAGTTTCTCAAATCCCAACACAACCTGTATTGCCAGATGTTGAAAGAGTACGATGGAAGAGATACATTTAGATCTACTCTGTAGATAACATACTGTACACAAGTATTGGATAACAGAAATAGACTAATACATACTGTATTGTCATGTAGGCTATTATTACACTTATTTGACTAAAATACCAATTTCTTTAACAGCCCCTTGCCCTTGTTCCTACTCCTTGGTGTAGGCATATGCAGATCTGAGTTTCTAAAGGGGGTTCAGGGGAGCTTGTGCCGTATTGCTGCTCACAACTTTCTTCTTCCTATAGATCTACAACATAGAAGGTACTAGGGCTAGGAGAAGAAACCACTGTAGGGTTTGGTTTCAGACGGATTCAGAATTAGGATAGTCTGACTGAAGGACCAGAGGGGTATACTATAAAGCAGGATCAATGCGTTAGCCATTTAACTTGGATAAATAACCAAAAATAACTATTGGTTTTCTGGTTCATTTAAGAAAGCTAAACTTAGAAATGTGTTTTTGGTTGTTGAGTCAGTTAGACCATGCCTATTTCAAGTTTATCTTTCTAAAAAAATAAAAAGTAATTTCAGAATATTTAGGCAAGTTAGCTGGCTAATTCATTGATCCTACTTTGTAGTATACCCCTCAGGTTGAGGCTGGGGAGTGGAGGGAGGTAGGGACCTGGGCAGCCAGGGGCATCTGGGCAGCAGAAGGTGGCACACTAGGTGGTCAGGGCTGACAGACACACAGTATTCCTACAGAGTTTGATCAAGTAGTATCCGTATACAACACAACATGCAGAAGAATGTGTAATGCAAGTGATAGGATAGGCCTATATTAAGATCAAGCTACAGTCTGCTTGAACAAAAAAGATGGCTGTTGTGGCAGGCTAGTCTGACTGAACCAAAATTATTTTCCCATTGTTCCGTTGTGAGCAGAACCCTATTTATTTTTTGCTCAGTTCTGACAAGAAAATGAAGTTCTGACCTGGTTCTAACCAAAGAACAGTTACACTTCATATCGTTCCTTTTTTAACCTGTGAAATCAACATCGTTTTTATATTTAGCTCATTCATTTACTCCCCCAATTAGCGCCGATAGAGCAGCTTGCTGTGGAACTGGTAAGATTGTTATTTACATGTTTGATTGGTCAGATAAGTGCAGGGCGGAGATGCCACTGAAATTTCACGGGTGTGGGGAGAGCAAGAGAGAGGGGTGAACATGGAGAGTGCTTGGCTTGAAGCACTGAACATCATTACATGACGTGAATTGGAATGTGTTTAGGCTATTACGAGCATGAGAACTTTACAGAATTACAGTGCCTTCAGAAATTATTCACACCCATCGACTTTTTCCATATTTTGTTGTGTTACAGCCTGAAATGTAAAATTGATTAAATTGAGATTTTGTGTCACTGGCCTACACACAATATCCTATAATGTCTAAGTGGAATGATATTTTTAGAAATGTTTACAAATTAATAAAAAATGAAAAGCTGAAATGTCTTCAGTCAATAAGTATTCAACCCCGTTGTTATTATGGCAAATCTAAATAAGTTCAGGAGTAAAAACGTGCTTAACAAGTCACATAATAAGATGCATGGACTCACTCTGTGTGCAATAATAGTGTTTAACATGATTTTTTATGACTACCTCATCTCTGTACCCCACACATAAAATTATCTGTAAGGTCCCTCAGTCGACCAGTGAATTTCAAACAGATTCAAGTACAAAGACCAGGGACGTTTTCCAATGCCTTTCAAAAAGAAGGGCACCTGTTGGTAGAWMGATTTTTTTTAAAGCAGACAGTGATTATCCCTTTGCGCATGGTGCAGTTATTAATAACACTGTGGATGTTGTATCAGTACACCCAGTCACTACAAAGATGCAGGTGTCCTTCCTAACGCAGTAGCCGGAGAGGAAGGAAACCGCTGGGATTTCACCATGAGGCCAATGGTGACTTTAAATCAGTTGCAATGTTTAATGTCTGTGGTAGGAGAAACTGAGGATGGATCAACAACATTGCACTAAAGTAAAACTGCAAAAAATGTGAAGAAGAAATTAACTTTATGTCCTGAATACAAAACACATCACTGAGTACCWGTCTTCATATTTTCAAGCAAGGTTGGTGGCTGCATCATGTAATGGGTATGCTTGTCATCAGCAAGGACTAGGGAGTTTTATAGGATAAAAATAAATGCAATAGAGCTAAGCACAGGCAAAATCCTCGAGGAAAACCAGGTTCAGTTTGCTTTCCAACGGACACTGGGAGATGAATTCACTTTTTAGCAGGAAAATAACCTAAAACACAAGGCCAAATCTACACTGGAGTTGCTTACCAAGACAACATTGAATGTTCCTGAGTGGCCTAATTAGTTTTGACTTAAACCGGCTTAAATCTATTGCAAGGAATGGCTGTCTAGCAATGATGAACAACCAACTTGACAGAGCTTAAAAACTTTTTTTAAAGAATATTGTGCAAATATTGTACAATCCAGGTGTGCAAATCTCTTAGACTTACCCAGAAAGACTCACAGCTGTAATCACTGTCAAAGGGGATTCTAGCATGTATGACTCAGGGGTGTGAACATTTATATAAATTTGATATTTCTGCATTTTATTTTAAATAAATGTGCAAAACAAATGTCGTTATGGGGTATTTGTGTGTGTGTAGATGGGTGTGATTTTTTTATTTTATTGAATCCATTTTGAATTCAGGCTGTATCACAACAGGGGTATGAATACTTTCTGAAGCTACTTTACATTAGGAATATATATATATATTTTTTAATTAACCAGTTCTCGAATTGGAAATAACAGTTTTCCATCTAGGCCTACATTTGTACAATAATGTTCTGTAACATATAATGTTGTGCTTTCCTAGGTTGATACCAGTTAACAGCAGTGTAGTATTTAATAGTGTGGCTGTATTGCGTCTTGGCCACCACTGACATACAGTGTTAGCAGAGTGGTGACAACAGGAAAAGATTCTTACCCCCTTTGGAATGACTTTAGTGTTCTTTATCAGTGAAAGATAATCTGTCTGTTTCCAATGCATGACATCGTCCCCCACATTTAGAATGAGCTCCCTTTTGTGTCTGTATAGTGTGGTGTGTTTCTGTGTGTCTTTCTAATCTAAACCATCAACCATATATCTAGTTACAGCATACGTGTGTTATTTTAGCACATAACACACCACTCTTACTAAGATAGTGTATTTTATCGGACAGTGATGTGAGCAGTTCCCCCGAAATTACAGCCGTTCTGTGAAAATGCAATACCATTTAAAGTGTTTTAAATCTGCTCGACAAGGGAGGGAAAATAAAGCACAACAGGGGATTAAGTTACCCAGAAAGACTATTTGGAAATTGGGGGGGTGGATGGGGAGGAGGCGTGAAATAATAATCTAAGGACTCAAAGACACAATGCCTAGAGCAGGCGTTCACCGCCTTTAGTTCCATTCTAGTTCCATGTTTGTAATTTGGTGAACGTTCACCTGGTTACCTATTTGATTTGAGGGACAGTGACATATTCAGATGTTACACCTTAGATTGGTTTAGGAACATCCACAGTTGTAGACTTTAAAAATATTGTTATCTGCTCCAGGGAGTGAACTCACACACTGTATTTTGTCCCAATCAGGTCAATACCATATCCTGGAACGATACAGGGGAGTACATCCTGTCAGGGTCAGACGATACCAACCTGGTCATCACAAACCCATACAACAGAAAGGTAAGGAGAGCCTGAGTCTGATGTACTGTATACCAGACCTGGGTTCAAAAAGTGTATTTTAAAATAGTATTTGACCCAGTTCTGTTGTATACAGATTAACCTGATGACCTTACAATCACCAACATCATGTAGCTAACTGTGTTATAACAATAGGATCGTCCTGGGTTAAATGATAATGGATTTATAGAGAGAGTGCTTTATTAGTGCTCATTATATTGTGGCGACAGGTAGCCTAGTGGTTAGAGCGTTGGACTAGTAACCGAAAAAGGTTGCAAGATTGAATCCCCGAGCTGATAAGGTAAAAATCTGTCGTTCTGCCCCTGAACAAGGCAGTTAACCCAATGTTCCTAAGCCGTCATTGAAAATAGGAATTTGTTCTTAACTGACTTGCCTAGTTAAATAAAGATAAAATAACAAAACATATATTTTTTTTAAATATGCCTGCTGAAAGATCTGTCTTGCCGATAAATACGGACAAAGAAAAAAGCAGACAGTGGTTAGATGTCTATAAACCTATCACCCTAATCAACAGTCAAATACATTGGCTGTGGAGGGATTCTTATAAAAATCAAAATCAGTGTTGATATGAAACATGAGTGACCTGGGTCAATTAAGCGCTGGCTTGATTTTTTTCAGTGCCCGGCCGTGCATTAAGTAAACCTTTTTCAGCCCTCTTATATTTTACAATTATTATCCAATCACTTAAAGGTGCAATATGCAGATTACTCTCCGCCATTTCGTCAGTTTATGTGACAAAACAAGCAAGCAAGTATAGAGCATGGGTATTCAACTCTTACCCTACGAGGTCCGGAGCTTGCTGGTTTTCGGTTCTACCTGATAATTAATTGTAGAGAATCATTGTACCATCTGCACTGCTGTGAAATACCTTTTCAATAACCCAAAATATTGTATTTTCAGCTGTTTGAAGCTGGTGTACAAAACCAAAAGTAAAAGATGCAAAAACATAAGAACCAGAAGCATAGAAATAGCGCGCATAGAACAGATCTACCGCTTCTTAGACTTGCTTTCAAGTAGAATGACAGATCTATAGCTCACATTTTGATGTGAATTTGGTCGCCTCGCACAAAAGGTTACATCTTAAAGCTTTACATTTTATAAGCATCTTAGTCGAGCACAATTCAACTGACCAGAATGTTTTTTGCGTGATTGAGTTGACTTCAGTTGATGAAGCATGGGAGAGATTTCATCAAGGTTTGCCTTTGAGTCAGAAGACATAGGGAGCAACTCATCCCAGTGGTCTTCAATGGAGATGAAGAGGACACCAGGAGAGGGAGACACTATTGAGACGCTCATACACAGTAAAATTGCAAGAGTTAATTAAACTCCTATGGAGTCAAATGTAACACTACTTTGGGTGTTATATGGTACCACCCCCACTACTCTGGTCATTGTGTGGATATTTTTGGAGTTAAAAATGACACTAAATGGAGTAAATATCCAACTCTCAGAATTGCTTAAATTTAACTTTACTCTTTTCAGTGTTGCTTAAATTTAACTTTACTCTTTTCAGTGTTGTTTAAATTTAATTTTACTCTTTTCAGTGTTGTTTTGAATCAACTCCCTTGCCATTTTGCACATTTCTGTGTTGTTTTGAATTAACAATCATCTACAGCAGAGTGCATTTCTCCAGTTTATTTCCTTTGAGTTATAAGAGTGTAAATCCTTATTTGAATATTTCTTAATGTGTCACATTATGGTGGTTTGCGATGTGATATCACATTTCTGTGGAAGTCAACTTGCAGGAAGATATCATTCACAACTTGCATTCAGAATGCTTGTCATAGTAGGGAAGAAAATACAATGCACTATATGTACAAAAGTATGTGGACACGATTCGACCGATTATGATTTTTCAACGCCGATACCGATTATTGGAGGCCCCAAAAAATCTGATAGCGATTAATCGGACGATTTTTATATTTGTAATTATGACAATTACAACAATACTGAATGAACAATGAACACTTTTTTATTTTAACTTAATATAATACATCAATAAAAACAATTTAGTCTCAAATAAATAATGAAACATGTTCAATTTGGTTTAAATAATGCAAAAACAAAGTGTTGGAGAAGAAAGTAAAAGTATGTAAAAAAAAGCTAACGTTTAAGTTCCTTGTTCAGAACATGAGAACATATGAAAGCTGGTGGTTCCTTTTAACATGAGTCTTCAATATTTCCAGGTAAGAAGTTTTAGGTTGTAGTTATTATAGAACTATTTCTCGCTATACCATTTGTATTTCATATACCTTTGACTATTGGATGTTCTAATAGGTACTTTAGTATTGCCAGCCTAATATTGGGAGTTGATAGGCTTGAAGTCATAAACAGCATTGCAAAGAGCTGCAGGCAAACGCAGTAAAGTGKTGTTTGAATGAATGCTTACGAGCATGCTGCTGCCTACCACCTGGTCAGTCAGACTGCTCTATCAAATCATAGACTTAATTATAATATAATAACACAGAGAAATACGAGCCTTAGGTCATTAATATGGTCAAATCTGGAAACTATAATTTCGAAAACAAAAGGTTTATTCTTTCAGTGAAATACAGAACCGTTCCGTATTTTATCTAACGGGTGGCATCCATAAGTCTAAATATTGCTGTTACATTGCACAACCTTCAATGTTATGTCATAATTATGTAAAATTCTGGCAAATTATATTGTATAGACAAACATTGGCAGTAGAATGGCCTTACTGAAGAGCTTAGTGACTTTCAACGTGGCACTGTCATAGGATGCCACCTTTCCAACAAGTCAGTTCCTCAGATTTCTGACCTTCTAGAGCTGCCCTGGTCAATTATAAGTGCTGTTATTGTGAAGTGGAAACATCTAGGAGCAACAACGGCTCAGCCGCAAAGTGGTAGGCCACACAAGCTCACAGAACTGTATCTCCGAGTGCTGAGGCAGTTGCAACACTCACTACCGAGTTCCAAACTGCTTCTGGAAGCAACATCAGCACAAGAACTGTTCTTCGGGAGCTTCATGAAATGTGTTTCCATGGCCGAGCAGCCGCACACAAGCCTAAGATCACCATGCGCAATGCCAAGCGTCGGCTGGAGTGGTGTAAAGCTCGCTGCCATTGGACTCTGGAGCAGTGGAAACGCATTCTCTGTAGTGATGAATCACGCTTCGAATCACGGTTTGGCGGATGCCCGGAGAGCTTTGACACCTGCCCCAATGCATAGTGTCAAGTTTGTAAAGTTTGTTGGAGGAGGAATAATGGTCTGGGGCTGTTTTTCATGGTTCGGGCTAGGCCCCTTAGTTCCAGTGAAGGGAAATCTTAATGCTACAGCATACAATGACATTCTAGATGATTCTGTGATTCCAACTTTGGCAACAGTTTGGGGAAGTCCCTTTTCTGTTTCAGCATTACAATGCCCCCGTGCACAAAGCAAGGCCCATACAGAAATGGTTTGTCGAGATCAGTATGGAAGAACTTGACTGGCCTGCATAGAGCCCCGACCTTAACCCCATCTAACACCTTTGGGATGAATTAGGATGCCGACTGCAAGCCAGGCCTAATCTCCCAATATCAGTGCCCGACTTCACCAATGCTCTTGTGGCTGAATGGAAGCAAGTCCCTACAGCAATGTTCCACATCTAGTGGAAAGCCTTCGCAGAAGAGTGGAGGCTGTTATAGCAGCGAAGGGGACCAACTCCATATTAATGCCCATGATTTTGGAATGAGATGTTCGACGAGTAGTTGTCCACATACTTTTGGTCAGGTAGTGTACATCAAGGCTACGTATACTCACTATCTCACAAACGGTTGCTATAAATCCAACCAATTACAGATTGGAATAGTTTTGAAAAATGTATTTTTCTTATCTTTGTGTAGCATAAGATTTTTTTTAAATCTATGTACATGCGAAAACACCGATTTTGAAACAAACAATTAATAAAAATCTACCCGCAACAGAGCATGCTGGGAAATATGACAGAGGCCTCTCCCACATCTGTGAATAACTCCATAGATTTAACTCAGTCTCTGGTTACTCTTAATGGAGTTAAAAGTTCTCCGTCCCAATGAACTCCAGTTATCAACTCCAGGGAGTGTATTAACTCTCTTGAGTGTTAAGATAACTCCCAGTAGAGTCAATTTAACTTAAAAATGTTTAACACCGATTTCATATATCCTTCATTTCCTACGTATACAACAGAGCCAACCACACACACCACTGCAACTTGCTACACACTCTCCTCTCTGAAACTCTCCCCAGGTTAAGGCAACCATACGGTCGGGTCACCGGGCAAACATCTTCAGTGCTAAGTTCATGCCCCAGACCAGTGACCAGCAGATCATCTCGTGCTCTGGGGATGGTATCATCTACTACACCCACACAGAGAAGAGCCCCGACATCAACAGGCAGTGCCAGTTCACCTGCCACTACGGCACAGCCTATGAGGTACTGTACACAAGGGTTTCTCAACTTGTTTTGTACCAGGAAGTTGGAACTAGGATGATTTTTTTTGTGTGGCTAATTGAAAATAGGTTGAGGGAGCTATGCAAATATTGTTTATTTTTTCACATCCTCCCACCTTTCTCTCTCTCTCTCCCTTCCTCTTGTTGCGCTCTCTCCTCCTGTTCTGCTGTTAGATTATGACGGTACCCAACGACCCGTACACGTTCCTGTCGTGTGGGGAGGATGGCACCGTGCGCTGGTTTGACTTGCGCATGAAGACCAGCTGCACTAAAGAGGACTGCAAAGATGTAAGGAAGGGAAAAAAATTAAATGTGTATTGATTTTGAACACCAACAATCAGCATTTATCTCTCATTCCTTTTTGTTTGTCTTTATTGGTCTATTATTTGGCCTCTTGTATTTGTCAGCATATCCTTCTTATTTTATCTTCTTATTTGTATATTATATCACACCTTTTTATCTTGCCGGTTTGGCTGATTTTAGCCAACTAGTCTGTTGTTGTTTACGTTCTCTTCCTCTCACCAGGACATCTTGATAAACTGTCGGCGGGCGGCGACGTCCATCTCCATCTGTCCGCTAGTGCCCTATTACCTGGCGGTGGGCTGCTCCGACAGCTCAGTACGCATCTACGACAGACGCATGCTGGGCACCAGGGCTACGGGTAACAAACAACTCTGTCCTCTCATTTAGTTCTATCTGTATCTCTCTCGCTCTGCGTATGTCTGTCTGTCTTTGTTGTACATCTGTCTGTCTGAATTTTTATCAATAGATATTTCATGGACTGGAAGATCAGTTAGTCAACACTCCCCTGTCATATTGTATTATTCTATCGGTGTATCTATGGATATATCTATACTCCTATCCACTCTGCTGTTGGGACAGTGCAATCACCCATACTCCAGCACCTGCTACAGCTTTTCACTTTGCCCTTATTCCAGAGTGCAGCAGTACACTGTGGCAGCCAGGTCTTTGGGTTGACAGATGAGGGCAATGCACTAGAGGCTGTCTTGTCTGTCTGTGTCTGTCTCAGTGCTGCCATCGCCCTGTGGGCTAGAGAAAGATGAATGTCTGTTCCATTAAGTGCACTCTAGTCTAGATGGCTGGGCTGTGTCGGTCTGGCATCCTCTGAATGCTCTATCATTGTGGAACACAGACAGGATCTAGGATCTAACCTTAACCATTGGAGCCAACGTCATCGAACGAGTGAAATGCATGTTGTTTTCAAACTCTCCAATCGAAGGTGTTCCTGCATATAAATACTTAGGCATTAGGATTGACATGGATTTGACGTTTAAAAAACATAGATGAGCTGGTTAAGAAGTTCAGATTTAATGTTGGCTTCTTCTACAGAAACAGATTGTGCCTTTCTCTAAGCAGTACGATGCAGATTATTCAGTGAACCTTTTGGTCTGTTCTTGATTATGGTGATATTATTTATCAAAGTGCAGCTGCTACTACTCTTAAACCTTTGGATGCCGTCTACCACAGTGCCCTTCGTTTTGATACTCATCACTGCATCCTGTATCAAAAGATAGGCTGGACTTCACTAAAGACCCGTAGATCTCTACATTACTCCCTAATTGTTTACATGCCCCTACTTCATAAACGTCCGTCTCTCCGTCTTATATAACTTTGCTGTTGAAGTATAGATACCGGAGTTGCCTAATCCGTTCATAGGATTGGTTAACTCTTGYGGTTCCTACGGTCTCCACCGAGCTAGGTAAATCTGCTTTTAGTTTTAATGCACCGTATTGCTGGAACAAAATTCAAAATACATTTCATCTTGATGTTCGGGCAAATTAAATTATTGTTTGGTGACTGTTTTCTGGGTGATTTGTGATATTTCATTTGTGGTTCCCATGACTGTGATTTTGTATTTTAATGTGTATAGATAGATATATATAGTTAGGGTCTAATGTGTATATAGAGGGCACATTTGTAAAAGAGACCTCAATATGTCTTTCCTGTTAAAATAAAGGTTAAATAATAGAAACATTTGGAGTTACGCTACTACTGACTTCGTTTAGTTTAACTCTGCCCCATGTTATTTCCCTCTACTTGCCTCTGACTGTCTCACTAAATTCTCTGCCCCCCTCCCTCAGGTAACTACATGGGCCGTGGAACGACGGGCATGTGTGTGCGCTTCGTTCCGGCACACCTGTCCAACAAGTCGTGTCGTGTGACTTCGCTCTGCTACAGCGGGGACGGACAGGAGGTGCTGGTCAGCTACTCTTCAGACTACATCTACCTGTTTGACCCCAAAAATGACCAGGCCCGAGAGCTGAAGGGCCCATCCGAGGAGAGGAGGGAGGAGGTGAGGAGAGGAGGGAGGAGAGGAGGGAGGAGGGGAGGAGGAGAGGAGGGAGGAGGTGAGGAGAGAAGGGAAGAGACGCCACCGTTTTAGTTTGTTAAATATGAAAGGTGTATACTTCTCTATGCACAGCCAGGCTAGGATACACACACACTGTGTTTGCCCCTCTGTGAAAGTGTGTATACGTACTTTAATATTTTTACATACACTCTCCTTCTGTGTGTTAAAAACATTAAAGAGCAATTACATGAGTCAGTGGGGGACTTTATCACGGTACCATGTTGTTTATTGTCCATATTGGACTTTGCTGGGAGCATAAACACACACATGGCCAGACAAGACATAGGCTTCTAATGTAAGCACGGTTGGGGAGTAATGTAATCCGTTTTTATGTAAGCCGTTACGTTACCAGCAAAAATATTGTAATGAGATTAGAGATACTTTTGAAAAACTAGAGGATTACTTTGAGGATTACTTTAAATTCAGAAAGGATGTTTGCGGGGGAAAAAACTTTGGCACGACATTCAAATCAGCATTACAAAAAGGCGCAAGTTTAAGTTTGTTCCACCTGAGCGAGTCTGACCACAAGTCAGACACCACTATGATGACACACCAAATGTGTTTGATGGATTGTGGGAAAAGAGCAGGAATAGGCTTTGTAGGCTCCAGTCCAACCTATGCCTTCCAGTGGTTCAACTGCTGTCAGCATTCAAAGATGATCCAACTTAAATAAACACTTGGAGGTAAGGATGACAGCAGTGGTGTAGTCTACGGCGATACGGATATCACTTATTATTGATATCTACATAGCGCATTGATGTGAATCACACTGTTGCTCTCTCATTTAGCTATTTGCGCCTTACGGATTGTGGTTGTTGTGGATGGATGTTCACAAATCTAAATGTGTATTTGAAGCCAATAATGGTTGAATTGAAGACGTTTAAGCTGCCTATCAATCATTGTTTTTGAAACCAGTGGACAGCCAGTGAAAAATGCGCTCTTACAACAGCTGCAAAGTGCAGATCCCAGCCTATGGAATAAAAGTGAGGTTTTTATTGCTCAATCTAAAACGGTATACATATGCTCAACCTTGCACACTTTTGATAGACTTAAAGTGGAAATCTGTAGTTGCTACATCCATTTTTTGGATTTATATATATCCATTGATTCTTGAAGAATATAACTTATGAGCTTAGTACAACTGTCACACTCCATGAGAACCCAAAAAATAAGCTTGTATTTCCCAAATGTTTGTAAACATTGTAAATGTAAACAAACACTGTATAGCCTCATAACATGGTTCAAACAATAATTTCTATATCATGGATGGTCAGTCCTTGCATCCATAGCTCTGTCTATTTATCTGAGTTGGTTACATTTCTCCAGGCCCATCCCTCAGCTTTTTACCAAAACAGGTGACCGTTTTGTTATTGGTTCATCTGTGGATTTGCTCTTTAAACAGCTGCATATTATCACCAACAGAAAGGTAAACAATAGGCCTATAGCAAATGCAGCATATGCATTCATTTTCACATGTAAATAGCACTTTTCAGTAGTGCTCAAAGCATGCCATTCCATGAGCACAACATTTATTTTTCAACTCGAWTCAATYAGCCCAATCAGTCCTCCATGACAACAAAATCATAAACAACAGAGTAGGGCTGGCTAATAAYTCCTTAGTTTTGGGGTCATGCTCAGGTTAAACAATTTAGCTAATCTATACTTCTATATTTCCAAATCCTATTCTTGAAGATCAAGGGGTATAACATTTATTGGAATGACTAGAATTCTGATAGACCTTGGTTTTTAATGTAAAGATATAATTTAGTCATATTATTCTATGTAGTAGAACGTGATGGGTTAGAAGAAGCCTACATAACCAACCCATAAAGTAAAATGTAACATCCATATATGGCCAGCTATGTAAACTTTAACATTGATTTATCCTGCAATAGATGTCGTTCAGTTGGTAGCATACATTTTTGTCTTCTAATGCCTGTTAAGGGGAAAGTAATCTAAAAGTAATGTAATATAATCAGATTACGTTACTGAGTTTGGGTAATCCAAAAGTTACGTTACTAATTAGAATTTTCGACAGGTAACTAGTAACTGTAATGGATTACATTTAGAAAGTAACCTACTCAACCCTGAATGTCAGCTCCCCCTCCACTCTCAAACCAAGTGGATGTTGATTGTAAACAGACATAGCTGGCTTCGTGTTGAGTGACTGAAGTGCTCTCAGGGCATCTTCTGTTAATGTGTTGTGCGGTGGCAGCTGGTGCAGTGAGAGGAACAAACAACCCTGACAGGCCTGAGGAAGGACATAAAGAGCGAGGAAGAGGGGAAGGAAGAAAGAGAGGGAACAGGAGGATTAAGAGGGAGAATAAAATTAAAAGGAGATGAGCGAAGGAGCACACACTAGATTCCAGGGGAAGGAAGACAAGAAAAGATTCTGCTCATAAACTCAGTGGTGCACACACACACACACTCCCACAAACAAACACAGCCTCTGTAAGGACGTGGGCCAAGTTAAGAGTAAGAGCTTGGGGGGAACCAGTTTTTCTGGATGTGCTAGATCACGGTGCCAGTCTCCTCAGCTGTCGCAACTGTCACCCGGCTCTGCTCCCGCATGCCTTTCTAAATACAGCTACCGATGCAGGCAATGTTCCACCACTCACCCCACCGAAATAGACCAGAACGGGGACTGTAGGGCCTGCCAATGAATCTTTTTACCTCTCTCTAATGCTCTCTTCCTCCTCCACCCATAATCTTACTCCTGCAACCCTACTTGTGCAACTCTTTGTCACACCTTCAGCCCTCTCACTATCTCGTCTGTCTTTTTCTCCTCTCCTCAGCTCCCCTCAGCTCTTTACCTTCTCTCACCCCCTCCCTCTCGCTCTATTTATTTAACTCTCCACACAGTTGTGATTCTCTGTCTCTCCCACGTTCTCGCTCTCCCTTCATCTCTCTCTACTGAAGTTGGCTGTCCCTCTCTCTATCTGTCCCCAGGGGAGGAGTTAAGGCACCAGTGTTGGGTGACCAGGTCCCTGGCTCTAGGCCTGTTTTCCTGTGTGGGGGAGTGACTGGGACTGTGCCATGGCTATTTTTAACTATGCTTAATGTTTTGTGTGTGTGTCCACAGCTGCGGCAACCCCCAGTGAAGCGTCTTCGTCTACGAGGTGACTGGTCTGACACTGGACCCCGTGCTCGCCCTGAGAGCGAGAGAGAGCGGGACGGTAAGAGTGCACAATCACTCTCACAACAAACACATAGTCTCCCTCTCTCTCTTCTCTATTGCCTCCTCAGTCTCTCTGTTATTCTTAATTGGTATGACTGAACACAGACACACACATTCTACTCTCTCTCTCTCTCCCTGACACACACACACACACAGCCTGATTACTCTCTACGTCTCCTCCATCTCCTCTGAGAGCCTGAGCTCTAATCTCTCACCCAGAGCCTCTACCTCTCATTGCTAATGAGGCTAACAGGGCCTATCTCTGTCTATGGGGATCTCGTTAGCTTTAGCTTTCACTGACTCACAACTTATTACGGGCCCAGCCGGGACTGTGATAAAGCTGCCTCTCGCTATCACAGACTTTTATAGATCTTAGGGTATTGTAGATGAAGGAGAAGCAAACTTTTTTCCCCAATTAGTCAATGTCTGGATGATGCAGTGGATTGGTACTCCGCTGTTGGCTATTGAGGGACTTATGAATTATAGTACAAGCTATACCCTGATACGAGGATTCTCTGGACCGATGGTAAAGGGGGCAACAACAACAATAACTTTGTGGATTTTCAAGGAAATGTTGTGCTGAGAAATGCCGACCAGTCACGTCCCATGCCAACTCGATCTCTGACCTTTGACCCCCCCACTCCCCCCAGGAGAACAGAGCCAGAACGTATCGCTGATGCAGAGGATGTCAGACATGTTGTCCCGCTGGTTCGAGGAGGCCAGCGAGGCCCAGAGCAGCCGGGGGACCACGCGCTCTCAGACACGCCCAAGAGGTGAGACACTGGGACGGTAGTGGTTGGCGGCCAGCTTAAATGGTACTTAGTGTTGGCACGTTGCCACAGATCTAGGATCAGACCTTAGTTGTTCGTTTGGGACACTATTTCTGGAGCTTAGTTTGCACCCATGTTTTTTTTTAAAGTGGGAAATAATTCAATACAAAATAATGAAATAGAATACAATATAATAGAACTGTCTGAAGATGGAAATTCTCCTTGAAGTAACACTGAAAAGACATGCTTCAGAAAAAAACCTCAGAAAATGTAGGACAAAAAAAKCATCTGCTCCATTTGTCTCCTCCAGGCACTCTTCCCCGTATAGAGGGGGCTCTTACAACACCCACCATCCCAACGCTCCCTACAATACCCCCTCCACAACAAGCCAGATCCCTAGAGGGCTCCATGGAAACAGAGGCCCCAGCTGTCGCCTCTGTACCTGTACCCCTCCCCAAGTCCACCTCAGAGTCATCGTCAACAGTTACAGCACCTCGCGCGTCAACCTGCTCGTCCATGGAGGGCTCGGTGCTCCCCTCCTCCCTCACCTCCTCCCTAGACTCAGAACAGAGGAGTCAGGCAGACATGGCTGTGACACCCACACCCACCACAGAGATTGCACTGTCTGGTAAGAATTGCGTGGAAAGAACACACACACTGACTACTCCCATAAGAGGGGCGAGTCATCATATTTTATTTGAGGGGAGCTAACCGGTGACTCATAGTAGACTCCCACAAGCAGACCAAAACACGTGTGTGAGTGAGTGTGTGTGTGTGTGTGTACCGTCTATTGGTGTGTGGGAGCCGTGCCACTCAAGCAGCAGCCTTACCCTCTCCTTTTTCAACCATATTATTTCCTTTTATTTCCCTTTGTTTACCTCTCCTCCTTCTCTTGTCTTCTGCCTCCATTCACTCTATCCCTCTCGTCTCTCTACCTCTCTGTCAGAGTACGGCCCTAACCGGCTGCCGGTAAATCTAGTGTGTAGGCGTTTGCAGCGGTTGCTCCTGTTGGCCGACCCCCCAGGACAGAGCCAAACCCCTTCCTCCACCGCAGCCACTGAGATCCAATCAAGGGGGGCTGCTSCTGTTGGCGCTGCCACCGAGACGCCCCCCCCTACAGGTTACTTGCCACCCCAACCCCTCTCCTTCCTGCTTTCCACTTAATATCCCCATACTTTCGGTCGAACGTTGCCCGTACAGATCCAGGATCATCTTACCCTACTGAATCTGACCTTATATCTGTCTAGGGGTCGTCTTCATCCTACTCCAATCCCCACACCCATACACCCTTTCTCTCTTCTCCCTAACTCACCACCCCCTCTACCCAAATTCCCTTTCCTAATTCTCATATACACCTCACCCAAACCCCTTCCCACCAAACATGCACAATCCCCCCCTTTGCTGCTTGGGTAGTCCCGCCTGTAMCTCCCCTGTACGGTGTGGCATTTGGCACCCTCTGGCTGTGGAACACTGCTTCTTCACCCCCTTGGCATCAAAAGCAATATGAAGTGGTTGGCACGCAGCTCCCCAGGGACTGCCATGCAGAAGAAATATCAGCTCGCGCAGAGAAGCACGAGATTGAACTTCACTCAACTTTCTAGTTTTTCCCTTTAACAAATCATATTTTATTGGTCACATACACGTGTTCAGCAGATGTTATTGCAGGTGTATATTGCCAGTGCGGTATAACCAATCAGAGCTGCAGTATCCCTATATGCAAATAGACCATTGCCATATATGGATCTGTGCCATTCACTTTGAACCGGACTGTGTTTACAGCATGAGTGGTCGATAGTAGATGCGCTTGTTTTGAGATCAAAGCTAGAGCTGCATGTAGCCACGTGTGCACATTTGTTCATATTCTTTGCTAGTGGGTTATTAGCCCAGATATAGCTAATTTCTAGTCAGCAATGGTGCAGTGGTTGCTTCCTACAAAATGTGTGCATTTCTGGACATCTTTTGAAAAGCAAGTCTGGTAAAGAGCATTTTTTTCTGTCTTAAGGGGGCAGTGTTGTATTTTGAGACAGGCTTGAATAAGCTCGTTTTTTAAGCTAATTCTATTTTGTAAAGTGGTTTCTTGCATCAAACAACGCATTTTCATTGTCTGAAGGACAAGTGAGTAAACAGGTTAATGTCAAGCCCTGCATATTATTTCCAAAAGTCTCATGGAATGTAGGCCTATATTGAACACCACACATTGGCTGCTACTGTAGGCTGAATAATAGAACAGCTATTTCAATGTAAAAATGTTATGGGGTGCGTATTCTCCATTGTGTTTGATGGTAGGCCACTCAGATAGGCATWCATTATGATCAAATAGCCACAGTAGCCTACTTGGCCACTGTTATAACTGTAACTCAAAGCGGGTACAGCCTCAGTGTTCACAGTAAACGCGCCAGAAGTTGCACAGAATTTTCACGACGTTTAAGTTTGTGCTCAGCAGACTTGACATCAGTGCCGAAAAATGGCGAGGGAACATTGACTACGACTATGGATGGTTAAGATTAAGATCTGATCTCTCTACAGCCTTTGTCTCAGATCTTCTAGGAGCTGATGTAACGATTGATGCATACACCCCATGGTCTATTAATGTCATGTTGTACTAAGCTTCTTCACTCCGTCTGGTACACATCACTTTCCAACTCACTTAACCCCATCCAGACACTCAAAGGGCCTTGGCTTGTGTTATGGATGTAGAATTCTTATAGTGTTGAAATATGAGAATACATACAGTATATAATGTAAGTGGCAACAATGATTTAGTTTTCTTTGTACTTAAACTAAATATGTCCATATTTGGACCTGAACATTTGTGCTTCAGTAATGGCGCAAGGCCTTGTCGGTGCTGTGAAATGTCTGGGTTTACTGTAGACACTGATGAAGCTACTTTGTGCACACCAGTTGGTATTTTCATATTAAGGTGAAATAACAATGTTCATTCTCAATCCTCTACGATTTGCCTAACGCAACGCTGTAATGTGTACGTACGTAGCTTGAATTGCAGTGGAATGCACTGGCATCAGACCATGTGACATTGGGGTGGGAATCAATCAATATGTACCGGTAACACCTTTTTTGGTGAAGTCTATGAATCTAATTTGAGGTGGAGTAAAAGGTTTACCAATGATGAATCTCTGCATGATGCCCTTTTTGAGATGACTGACTACTGTTCACGTAAGGTGACGGGTGTTTGGGCATGACATGGGTTTTGGTCAGTGTGGTTTGGCACTGGTATCCGCTTAACAGGCATGGAGTGAGTGGATGTTAGTATTACTGTGAGGTCCATCAGACCGTGAGAGTAACTTGAGATGCGTGAATAAGTTAAACTACTGTGTAAATCTTCCATTGAGATCAAAACTTGAATCGCGCGTGTGATATATTTTTCAGCTCTGCACGTGTGGCACTCGATGCTCCCCATCCAACCTCTACACTCTACAAGCTGTGTCTAGGGCAATTGCTGCTGTTCTATTCCCATATCAATATCAACTTGTCCTTCCTAGCACTTCCCAGCGTTGCAACAAACAACACTGTCTGTTCATGTAGCCGTGTTTGTTAACTCTTCTTCCTGCTTGGCCTTGGTCCACTTTAAGCAGCGTTTGAACTTTGACCTGAGCGTGACCATATGACCTCTGGTGTGACCTCCGACATCTATGCCCGTTGTTTAGTGAGTCTTATTTGTGTTCCAGATTCTCCCTCATCTGTGGTTAACAAACAGCTGGGATCCATGACTCTGGATGAGCAGCAGGGTGCGTCTCCTCTCCTCTCTTTTCCTCCCTTCTATCTTTCTCTCGCTGTCGCTCTCTCCCTCCCTCCTAAACTCTCTCCTTCTTTCCCTGTATCCCTGTAGTTTCTTCCTCTCTTTCTCTCCTTCTTTTGTATCTCTGTCTTCCTCTGTGCTTTCTGTCTCGTCTGTGTGGTATTTAAAAAAATATATTCGCATGAGACTTCCGGTGTGCACCTTGCCCCTCCACCATCTTTACCTGAGAGCATTTTCACTAGGCATGCATTCTAGTCACATTTTGCCAACCCAGTCCCCAGGGCGGAGGCTTGTGTTGGATATCTTCTCCAAGGCTCTCTTGTTGAACCTATAGCTTGAGAWAATGTTTGGTCATTCGCCAGACATTGGGCTCCCGGTCTAAGGCACTGCATCTCAGTGCTAGAGGCGTCACTACAGACCCTGGTTCGATCCCGGGCTGTATCACAACCGGCTGTGATTGGGAGTCCCATAGGGCGGCGCACAATTGGCCCAGCGTCGTCTGGGTTAGGGGTTGGCCGGGGTAGGCCGTCACTGTAAAATAAGAATTTGTTCTTAACTGACTTGCCTAGTTAAATAACGGTTGAATAAAAATAAAGTATTGTTTTTATTTTGGACTCATAACACAATCTTGCTCCTCTTCCTCTGGCTTTTCACTCAGTCACAGCCGGGCTGTAAATCATCTCACGCTCAGACCATTAACCTCTCAATGCAATCGTTCCTGTATTGGCTTATTTCACAGAACATTAACACAATATACCCTAGGATACAATGACATTCCAAGCCCCATTTTGTGATGAACTATTGAGTGTGGTGGTAGTTTGAGAGGCTTGCGTTTGACCCCTGTATATTTGTGTTGTTTCCTACTCACCTGTGTGATGTTTTGGTTCAGATCTGGGTCAAACACTGGCAAATGCTTGAGGTCCACTTGATTTAGCTTCACCGGCGTGCAGGGTGGTCGCTGTCCTATTGGTTCTATTGGTACCATTGTGATGGGCAAGTTAAATCAAGTGCACCTCATGTTTTTGAAAGTATATGATACATTGTATGTATTGCTCCTGTGGTGTGGGACGATTGAAACCATTCCGCTCTTCCTCTGTGTATGGAATGCCTTGCACATTGTCAGTGTGAACTGTGTGTAGTAGACCTACATGAAAATGTTATTGTGTAACAAGACAGTCACTAGGAGGTGAGCGTACAATGCAGCACAGAGGACTGAGTATGCACAGCATATTTAAGATCAGAATTTTAACACAGTGTTAAATTCAGCACTTTCTTAGTGTGTATACAATCAAATCAAATTTTATTGGTCACATACAAATGTTTAGTTGATGTTAATGTGAGTGTAGCGAAATGCTTGTGCTTCTAGTTCCAACAATGCAGTAATATCTAACAATTCTCCAACAGCTACCTAATACACACAAATCTAAAGGGGTGAATGAGAATATGTACATATAAGTATATGGATGAGCGATGACCGAGCGGCATCGTCAATGTGCAATACATGGTATAAAATACAGTATATACATATGATATGAGTAATGTAATATATGTAAACATTATTAAAGTGGCATTATTTAAAGTGGAATTGTTTAAAGTGACTAGTGATCCATTTATTAAAGTGGCCAGTGATTGGGTCTCCATGTAGGCAGCAGCCTCTCTGAGTTAGTGATTGATGTTTAACAGTCTGATGGCCTTGAGATAGAAGCTGTTTATCAGTCTCTCGGTCCCAGCTTTGATGCACCTGTACTGACCTCGCCTTCTGGATGGTAGCGGTGTGAACAGGCAGTGGCTCAGGTGGTTGTTGTCCTTGATGATCTTTTTGGCCTTCCTGTGACATCGGGTGCTGTAGGTGTCATGAAGGGCAGGTAGTTTTCCCCCAGTGATGCGTTGTGCAGACCTCACTACCCTCTGGAGAGCCTTGCGGCTGAGGGCGGTGCAGGTGCTGTACCAGGCTGTGATACAGCCCGACAGGATCCTCTCGATTGTGCATCTGTAAATGCATTCATATACCCCTTGACTTGACCCCTTGACTTTTTCCACAATTTGTTACATTACAGCCTTATTCTAAAATGTATTAAATAAACATTTTCCTCATCAATCTACACACAATAACCCATAATGACAAAGCGAACAGGGATTTTATGGAAAAGTGTCTGTGGGAGGAAAGGCAACTCAAGGACCACTCCTGCAAAGCAGCATATAGGCGCTCTTTGAATATACAGTGCATTCGGGAATGTATTTAGACCGTTTCCCTTTTTCCATATTTTGTTACAGTACAGCCTTATTCATCAATCTACACACAATACCCCATAATGACAAAGCGAAACTGCTTTTTATAATTTTTTTATTTATAAAAAATATAAAACAGAAATACCTTATTTATATTAGTTTTCAGACCCTTTGCTATGAGACTTGAAATTGAGCTCAGGTGCATCCTGTTTCCATTGATCATCCTTGAGATATTTCTACAACTTGATTGGAGTTCACCTATGGTAAATTCAATTGATTGGACATGATTTGGAAAGGCACACACCTGTCTGTATAAGGTCCCACAGTTGACAGTGCATGTCAGAGCAAAAACCAAGTCATGAGGTTGAAGGAATTGTCCGAGGATTGAGTTGAGGCACAGACCTGGGGAGGGGTACCAAAACATTTCTGCAGCATTGAAGGTCCCTAAGATCACAGTGGCTTCCATCATTCTTAAATGGAAGAAGTTTGGAACCACTAAGACTCTTCCTAGAGCTGGCCACCTGAGCAATTGGGGGAGAAGTGCCTTCCAAAAACTTTCAGAAGGACTACCATCTGTGCAGCACTCCACKAATCAGGCCTTTATAGTAGAGTGGCCAGACAGAAGCCACTACTCAGTAAAATGCACATGACAGCCTGCTTGGAGTTTGACAAAAGGCACCTAAAGGATTCTCTGGTCAGATGAACCCAAGATTGAACTCTCTGGCCTGAATGCCAAGCGTTTGGAGGAAACCTGCCACCGTGCTTCTACACCTGCATTGCTTGCTGTTTGGGGTTTTAGGCTGGGTTTCTGTACAGCACTTCGAGATATTAGCTGATGTACGAAGGGCTATATAAAATAAACTTGATTTGATTTGACCATCCCTACGTTGAAGCATGGGGGTGGAAGCATCATGCTGTGGGGATGTTTTTCAGCGGCAGGGACTGGGAGACTAGTCAGGATCAAGGGAAAGATAAATGGAGCAAAGTACAGAGCAATCCTTTTTATTGTATTTTTTTTGTGCGTTGCCCTTTTTCTCCCCAGTTTCGTGGCATCAAATTGGTAGTTAGTCTTGTCTCATCGGTGCAACTTCCGTACGGACTCGGGAGAGGCGAAGGTCGAGAGCCGCGTGTCCTCCGAAACCCAACCAAGCTGCACTGCTTCTTGACACAATGCCCACTTAACCCGGAAGCCAGCCGCACCAATGTGTTGCAGGAAACACCGTACACCTGGCGACCGTGTCAGCCAGGCCCGCCACAGGAGTCGCTAGTGTGCGATGGGACAAGGATATCCCTGCCGGCCAAACCCTCCCCTAACCCGGACGACGCTGGATCAATCGTGCGCTGCCCCATGGGTCTCCCGGTTGCGGCCTGGCTGTGACAGAGCCTGGACTCGAACCCAGAATCTCTAGTGGCACAGCTAGCATTGCGATGCAGTGCCTTAGACCACAGCGCCACTCAGGAGGCCAGAGCGATCCTTGATGAAAACCTGCTCAGGACCTCAGACTGGGGCAAAGGTTCACCTTCCAACCGGACAACAACCCTAAACACACAGCCAAGACAACGCAGGAGTGGCTTCGGGACAAGTCTCTGAATGTCCTTGAGTGGCCCAGCCAGAGCCCGGACTTGAACCCAATCGAACATCTCTGGAAAGACATAAAAATAGCTGTGCCGCGATGCTCCCCATCCAACCTGATAAAGCTTGAGAGGATCTGCAGAGAAGAACGGGAGAAACTCTCCAAATACAGTTGTGCCAAGCTTGTAGCGTCATACCCAAGAAGGCTTGAGGCTGTGATCGCTGCCAAAGGTGCTTCAACAAAGTACTGTGTAAAGGGTCTGAATACTTATGTAAATGTGATATTTCAGTTTTAAAGTTTTTAATAAATGTGCTAACATTTCTAAAAACCTGTTTTTGGTTTGTCATTATGGGGTATTGTGTGAAGATTGATGAGGAAGAAAACAAATGTAATCAATTTCAGAATAAGGCTGTAGTGTAAGAAAATGTGGAAAAAGTCTAGGGGTCTGAATATCTTCCGAATGCACTGTATATGACCCACTGAATAGTGTTATCAAAGTGTTGATAAACTAACACCCCAAGAGTGTTGGGTCTCCTAACATTATGGGTGTTATGAATTCCGACTTAAATTAACACTTTATTAGAGTTGATGCTGTTACACTTCCTCAGGGTTAGGGAATTAACACCTGTGGTGTTACCGTAACAATTCTTTTGTGATATAAGACTGTGGTGTAAAGCCTTATTCGCATATTTATTTCACAGGGTGCCTTTTGAGTGAATTTAAGTTACCAGTACCACCCATGTCTGTGTTTGCTATTGACAGAGACATCATTCTTGCATTCGATGGCATTGTCTTGTAGCCTTCAGCAAGTGAATGCCTAAGTGAATATTATATCATAAAAATACAATTCTTTATGACAATACATTACTTTTATCATAAGGAAATACTTTGACAGCCTAGTTTTACCCTAACACAGTGGTCTGAAACTTTTGGTTTGCAGGCAACATTGGAAAGTCACATTATGCTGGCTTGCAAAGTGTTATATAATTCCTATTGGAATCCACTCAGATCTAGGATATTAAACAAATGGAACTTTTAATCACCCGCAATCTGCAGTTAGAATGTCTGTCAAGGTAGGGAAGATAGATAAATTAGACTACCTAAACCATATAAACTGGAACAACCATCTCAATAATGGGTGAAATAAGTCCAACCACTTACAGATTGAATTAGTGAAGTAAAATGTGTTATTTATCTTTGTGTATTATAAGATCTATTAATCAATGTGCATGCAGAAACATAGATATTAAACAAACTATTCTAAAAAGCAACCTGCAACAAAGCATCCTGGGAGATATGATCATGAGGGCCCTCCCACGTATTTTTCACTCAGAGTTGACGCAGTAGAGTAACGATTCCACTGTGATTCAAATAACACTTAATTTATTCACCGCATGTGGCGTCAATTTCAATCACACAGGTTAACCCCACTTGAACAACACTCCGATATAACACTCGCAACACTTTTTTTTTACCTCAACACCAAGATTTTAACACCAGCAAATTTGCTGTGGGTTTTTTGCATTGCCATTGACCTACCTCAAATAACAATGCTGCATGTTGTCATCATATTATATTGTCCTATATAGTAAAAAACATCAAATATAATCTAGTTGACATGTTTTTAACCAACACAACTACAGTCTACATTCTGCAAAGTGCTAACACTGAAATGGAATACAAAGTGGTTTTATCTATTTGCTAAAATATTTTTAGTCTACACACTAGTTCAAAAGCAACCAATGATTATTGTTTTATCACAAAGTCTCAAATGTACCCAATGTCTTACGATGAATAACTGGGTTGAAAATGTATGGAGGCTAGTAGTGATTTTTACTTTGGTAACCAGGAGCCACTCAAAGACAAAACTATTGTCATATATAAAGCTAATATATTCCACTTTATTAAATAATCTATCTTTTTCTACTTCCCTTTCTTGCTCTCGCTCGCTCGCTTTCTCTGTCTTTGTCTCTCAGGAGCATCAGAAGCTGTGAGTCTGGAGCGAAGTGCTYGAGGGAGTTCAATCAAGGTGAAAACCCAGTCTGTATCTGCCAGTGTAGCTGGAACCTCGTCCGGGGCACCCAGTAGCAGTACTGGACCAGGAGGTAGCCGAGCCAGCACAGCAGAACCAGTCCTGAGTTTACACTACAGCACAGAGGGAACCACCACCAGCACCATCAAACTGGACTTCACTGACGAGTGGTGAGCAAGCGACTCTCTGACTCCACAGCCTAAAAGGCCAGAAGCACAACTTTACCCTATTCAAACTTTATGAGCTGATTTCACAGACCAGGTTAAGCCTACTGCTGGAATGAAAAGCACGCTCCATGGAGATTTTTTTTGTTGTGACTTTGTTTTATTATTATAATTTTTATAAGACCTTACAAACACAACACAAAAACAAACAAAAACAAACAAACAAAATGGCCACTATACCAAACATTCTTTAAAGTGATCAACATACACTACATGGCCAAATGTATGTGGACACCTGCTCGTCAAACATGTAATTCCAAAATCATGGTGGTTAATATGGAGTTGGTCCCCCCTTTGCTGCTATAACAGCCTCCACTCTTCTGGGAAGGCTTTCCACTAGATGTTGGAACATTACTGCAGGGACTTGCATTCATTCAGCCACAAGAGCATTAGTGAGGCCGGTCACTGATGTTGGACGATTAGGTCTGGCTCGCAGTCGGCGTACAATTCATCCCAAAGGTGTTTGATGGGGTTGAGGTCAGGGCTCTGTGCAGGCCAGTCAAGTTCTTCCACACCGATCTCGTCAAACCATTTCTGTGTGGAACTCGCTTTGTCCACGGGGCATTGACATGCTAAAAAAGTTGGAAGCACAGAATCGTCGAGAATGTCATTGTAAAATAAAATTTGATTGGTCACATACACATGGTCAGCAGATGTTATTGCGAGTGTAGCGAAATGCTTGTGCTTCTAGTTCCGACAGTACAGCAATATCTATCAATTAATATTTAACATGTAATCTAACAATTCCACAACAACTACCTAATACACACAAATCTAAGTAAGGGGATGGAATAAGAATATATCATATAATATGATGACCGAGCGGCATAGGCAAGATGCAGTAGATGGTATAAAATACAGTATATACAGTGGGGAGAACAAGTATTTGATACACTGCCGATTTTGCAGGTTTTCCTACTTACAAAGCATGTAGAGGTCTGTAATTTTTATCATAGGTACACTTCAACTGTGAGAGACGGAATCTAAAACAAAAATCCAGAAAATCACATTGTATGATTTTTAAGTAATTCATTAGCATTTTATTGCATGACATAAGTATTTGATCACCTACCAACCAGTAAGAATTCCGGCTCTCACAGACCTGTTAGTTTTTCTTTAAGAAGCCCTCCTGTTCTCCACTCATTACCTGTATTAACTGCACCTGTTTGAACTCGTTACCTGTATAAAAGACACCTGTCAAAACACATTCAATCAAACAGACTCCAACCTCTCCACAATGGCCAAGACCAGAGAGCTGTGTAAGGACATCAGGGATGAAATTGTAGACCTGCACAAGGCTGGGATGGGCTACAGGACAATAGGCAAGCAGCTTGGTGAGAAGGCAACAACTGTTGGCGCAATTATTAGAAAATGGAAGAAGTTCAAGATGACGGTTAATCACCCTGGTCTGGGGCTCCATGCGAATCTCACCTCGTGGGCATCAATGATCATGAGGAAGGTGAGGGATCAGCCCAGAACTACACGGCAGGACCTGGTCAATGACCTGAAGAGAGCTGGGACCACAGTCTCAAAGAAAACCATTAGTAACACACTACGCCGTCATGGATTAAAATCCTGCAGCGCACGCAAGTTCCTCCTGCTCAAGCCAGCGCATGTCCAGGCCCGTCTGAAGTTTGCCAATGACCATCTGGATGATCCAGAGGAGGAATGGGAGAAGGTCATGTGGTCTGATGAGACAAAAATAGAGCTTTTTGGTCTAAACTCCACTCGCCGTGTTTGGAGAGAAGAAGAGGATGAGTACGACCCCAAGAACACCATCCCAACCGTGAAGCATGGAGGTGGAAACATCATTCTTGGGGATGCTTTTCTGCAAAGGGACAGGACGACTGCACCGTATTGATGGGAGGATGGATGGGCCATGTATCGCGAGATCTTGGCCAACAACCTCCTTCCCTCAGTAAGAGCATTGAAGATGGGTCGTGGCTGGGTCTTCCAGCATGACAACGACCCGAAACACACAGCCAGGGCAACTAAGGAGTGGCTCCGTAAGAAGCATCTCAAGGTCCTGGAGTGGCCTAGCCAGTCTCCAGACCTGAACCCAATAGAAAATCTTTGGAGGGAGCTGAAAGTCCGTATTGCCCAGCGACAGCCCCGAAACCTGAAGGATCTGGAGAAGGTCTGTATGGAGGAGTGGGCCAAAATCCCTGCTGCAGTGTGTGCAAACCTGGTCAAGAACTACAGGAAACCTATGATCTCTGTAATTGCAAACAAAGGTTTCGTACCAAATATTAAGTTCTGCTTTTCTGATGTATCAAATACTTATGTCATGCATAAAAATGCTAATTAATTACTTAAAAATCATACAATGTGATTTTCTGGATTTTTGTTTTAGATTCCGTCTCTCACAGTTGAAGTGTACCTATGATAAAAATTACACCTCTACATGCTTTGTAAGTAGGAAAACCTGCAAAATCGGCAGTGTATCAAATACTTGTTCTCCCCACTGTACATATGAGATGAGTAATGCAAGATATGTAAACATTATTAAAGTGAATTTTAAAACGACTCGTTATCCATTTATTAAAGTGGCCAATGATTTCAAGCCTGTATGTACAATTGAAGTCGGAAGTTTACATGCACTTAGGTTGGAGTCATTATAACTTGTTTTTCAATCACTCCACAAATTTCTTGTTAACAAACTGTAGTTTTGGAAACTCGGTTAGGACAATCTACTTTGTGCACGACACAAGTAACTTTTTCCAACAAATATTTACAGACAGATTATTTCACTTATAATTCACTGTATCGCAATTCCAGTGGGTCAGAAGTTTACATACACTAAGTTGACTGTGCCTTTAAACAGCTTGGAAAATTCCAGAAAATTATGTCATGGCTTTAGAAGCTTCTGATAGGCTAATTGACATAATTTGAGTCAATTGGAGGTGTATCTGTGGATGTATTTCAAGGCCTACCTTCAAACACAGTGCCTCTTCGTTTGACATCATGGGAAATCAAAAGAAATCAGCCAAGACCTCAGAAAAAAATGTGTAGACCTCCACAAGTCTGGTTCATCATTGGGAGCAATTCCAAACACCTGAAGGTACCACGTTCATCTGTACAAACAATAGTACGCAAGTATTAATACCACGGGACCACGCAGCCGTCATACCGATCAGGAAGGAACGCGTTCTGTCTCCTAGAGATTGCGAAAAGGGCAAATCATTCCCAGAACAACAGCAAAGGACCTTGTGAAGATGCTGGAGGAAACAGGTACAAAAGTATCTATATCCCCAGTAAAACGAGTCCTATTTCGACATAACCTGAAAGGCCGCTCACCAAGGAAGAAACCACTGCTCCAAAACCGCTATAAAAAAAGCCGAGATACGGTTTGCAAATGCACATAGGGACAAATATTGTACTTTTTGGAGAAATGTCCTCTGGTCTGATGAAACAAAAATAGAACTGTTTGGCCATAATGACCATCATTAGGTTTGGAGGGAAAAGGGGGATGCTCGCAAGCCGAAGAACACCATCCCAACCGCGAAGCATGGGGGTGCAGTATCATGTTGTGGGGTGCTTTGCTGCAGGAGGGACTGGTGCACTTTATAAAACAGATGGCATCATGAGGGAGGAAATTTATGTGGATATATTGAAGCAACATCTCAAGACATCAGTCAGGAAGTTAAAGCTTGGTCGCAAATGGGTCTTCCAAATGGACAATGACCCCAAGCGTACTTCCAAAGTTGTGGCAAAATGGCTTAAGGACAACAAAGTCAAGGTATTGGAGTGGCCATCACAAAACCATGATCTCAATCCTATAGAACATTTGTGGGCAGAACTGAAAAAGCGTGTGCGAGCAAGGAGGCCTACAAACCTGACTCAGTTACTCCAGCTCTGTCAGGAGGAATGGGCCAAAATTCACCCAACTTATTGTGGGAAGCTTGTGGAAGGCTACCCGAAACGTTTGACCCAAGTTAAGCAATTTAAAGGCAATGCTACCAAATACTAATTGAGTGTATGTAAACTTCTGACCCACTGGGAATGTGATGAAAGAAATAAAAGCTGAAATAAATCATTCTCTCTACTATTATTCTGACATTTCACATACTTTAAGAAAAGTGGTGATCCTAACTGACCTAAAACAGGGAATTTTTACTAGGATGAAATGCCAAGAATTGGTGTATGTGGTGTATGTAAGGTGGTGTATGAGGTGTATGTAAACTTCCGACTTCAACTGTATTTCTTTTCTTCTCTCTCCTTCATAACTCACCTTACTTAAAATAGGACATTTGTGGCTGACTAGAGAGCAAGTAAGTCTGCTTAAGACTATATATATTTCTTTGTATTGCATAGAGACATAGTCATTGATCAATAACCTGCATTAAAAGAGAATGGCCACTACGGAGGCACCAAAAAAGTTGCTATCTCACCTGTGCAACAGTACAGGACAGATTTATGTAGGAAGCACCAAAGGGGAAGAGGGTAACGAAGAACACAAGGGATTGATTGTTTTGTTTAGATTTGTATGTATTGTGAATTCATGCCCACTAAGAAGCTTGAGGATTGATCAACACTATTTTCATTGTAGCTGTTTATGTAGTGTATCAACACCTTACATAATGTATAGTCAATGAGACAGAAAATATGTAAAGACTCATCTCAACATCACATGTTGTGGATAATAATTAAGGAATGAATACATTAACATGTGTGACATGGAATGTCAATGGAATTGTGCAGCCAGCCAAACATCTGTTTTTAGGCCGTCATTGTAAATAAGAATTTATTCTTAACTGACTTGCCTCGTTAAATAAATGTACAATTAAAAAATAATAATACCTAACATATAGGGAGAGATCTCAATCTGAACATGGAATCCAATCTGTTAAAACGGTTGATTTTGTATGCCTCCTCCAGATTGCTTGGTATCAGTACACACAGGTATTGCATGTTTCTTTGTCCATTTCACCTTAAATGTACTTTCTAAGCTTGAGAAGTCATGAGTAGAAATGGGCATTATTTTAGTTTTCCCCCAATTCCCTTTGAATCTGTATACAGAACCATATGTGTCCAATGGTAGTGAAAGAAATGACAGAGAATGTTCAGATGAATAAAGTTAAATGTCATCTGCGTACAGTGATATCACATGTTGATCTCCACCAATCTATATGCCCCAGTTTGAGCCATGAGTTCTAATTATTGATGATGTGGCTGAATAAAATAAATAACTAGACAAAGGGGATCCCTGGCTTGTCCCTCTTGATAACTTAAATTATTCAAAGATCAGTCCATTTGTTCGTATAGATGCTTTGGGGGGATTTGTACAATAGCTCAATCCAGGAAATAAATACCGGACCAAAACTACTATTTCTGTATAGTAGGAGGAGGGCTTCTTAAAGAAAAACAGGTCTGTGAGAGCCGGAATTCTTACTGGTTGGTAGGCGATCAAATACTTATGTCATGCAATAAAATGCTAATTAATTACTTAAAAATCATACAATGTGATTTTCTGGATTTTTGTTTTAGATTCCGTCTCTCACAGTTGAAGTGTACCTATGATAAAAAATTACAGACTTCTACATGCTTTGTAAGTAGGAAAACCTGCAAAATTGGCAGTGTATCAAATACTTGTTCTCCCCACTGTATATATATAATACGACTACGTATTATATATATATATATATATAATATATAATACGAGGATTCCGTTGGTAAGTCCATTGCCCAACTAGGACTAAATTACACTTTATTTATTTTATTAATTACAATTATTATATATATTTTTTTATATAAAAATTCTTGATGAAATTACGAACATACCAAACATCGAGGGAAACTGACCCTTGATGTTCTGATTTTTTTCTCATCAAATAAATCCACAATCTCATTTTGGTGACCATGTTTCTCAGGTGTTCTTTAAGAAAGACTCACCCCCCCTCCCCCCCACACACACTTTAGGAGCAGCAGAGCCTCCAGTTCCAGGGGCAGTGGAGGGCCCAAGCAGTCAGAGGCAGCAGGGGCCGTCCAGACCAGAGAGGGACCCTCGGCAGAGAGCTCTGCTTCAGCGCAGGGTGAGGACTAGAGCGGCCTAGTGGCCATGATTGTTACTGCACTCTATGGGATGCCATGTGTAGCACTGATCTGGTGGGCATGACTTCAAACATTGGAGGGTTTTATTCAGTGGGTCACACGAAAACAGCATTAGGTCCACTTAGTTTCTGACATATTGCCCTGACCTAGACAACTGTTTAGTTATTGAGCCTCATACTGACCACATCTCTCTCGCTTTCTCTCTCCTCCTTCAATACCAGCAGCTGCGGCTGGTTTAGAGCCCTCAAGCCAGAGCAGGGTTGCTGCTCCTCACACCGACCCAGTGTGTGAGGCTGGGGGTGCCTCCCCCGCCTCTTCCAGCACCCAGAGATACATGCCCACCCAGGCCGCAGCACAAGTCTCCTCTGTGGGGGAGAGTTTGACTGCCTCGCCCCTGGAGAGGAGCCAGGGTGTGGGTGTGGAGGACACCTCTGGGGGGTGCAGGAGAGAGCAGCCTGCTGGGGAGGGGGGGCATGGGGGTCCAACAGGACCAGGGGGGCAGGGGGTTCCAACGGGACCGGGTGGGCAGAGCCAACCCTCCCGCAGCAACCAGGATTCAGACGACAGTGATGACGACCCAATTCTTATCCCCTCAGCGAGGTACAGAGGAGGACAGGGACAGAGGTACGACTACAGCACGGCAGTTCACACACACACACACACACTATTTTGATGTATATTTTCTCCTTGTTGTGAGGACTCCTTTTCTCTTCTTCTGTGTGGTTTATTACGATGATGATTCTGCTATGCACATAGATCAAATTTCAGAGGATCAGCGGTAGGCGATAGGATGATCAGGTAACATCTGTGTGTTGACAACTAAAACATCTAACCTGCAAGGAGTGCAGTGCTCATAGAAAAACGTGTAACTTCCAAAACTACAGCTACCATGAGTCCAAGCAACCCCCTGAGACTACTGTACGTCTATACCTAGAAGGCGTGGTGTTTGTAGTTTTCACCAGCATTATTAAGCCTTGTGTGTGGGCACTGTTGCGAAACAAACACTAATCGTGTGAGCATGCATATGCATGTGTGTATCACCACCACCATTTGCTAAGAGGAGAGCTATTAGCGTCATCATCCCTGGCAGGTACCTAGTGATATCACCAGGGTAACAGGCAACACCAGTGATGCAACAGCCAATGAATGAATGAATGAAGCCCTACAATCCCTGGAGAAAATGTAGATAATGTCTATTGGTAATATAGCCAGCTTAGACTAAGTGCAGTACTTAGCTTACTCATTGTTTGCACACAACAAGATTGATAGGATAAAGATGTGTACATACTGTATATACAGTGCATTCGAAAAGTATTCAGACCCCTTGACTTTTTTTGAATTTGTTACGTTACAGCCTTATTCTAAAATTGTTGAACTATTTTTCCCCCCCCTCAATCTACACACAATACCGCATAATGACAAAGCAACATTTTTTGCAAATGTATAAAAAATAAATAAAACGGAAATATCACATTTACATAAGTATTCAGACCCTTTACTCAGTACTTTGTTGAAGCACCTTTGGCAGCGATTACAGCCTCTAGTCTTCTTGGGTATGACGCTACAAGCTTGGCACACCTGTATTTGGAGAGTTTCTCCCATTCTTCTCTGCAGATCCTCTTAAGCTCTGTCAGGTTGGGTGGGGAGTGTCACTGCTCAGCTATTTTCAGGTCTCTCAAGAGATGTTTGATCGGGTTCTGGCTGGGCCACTCAAGGACATTCAGAGACTTGTCCTGAAGCCAGTCCTGTATTGTCTTGGCTGTGTGCTTAGGGTCGTTGTCCTGTTGGAAGGTGAACCTTCGCCCCAGTCTGAGGTCCTGAGCGCTCTGGAGCAGGTTTTTATCAAGGATTTCTCTGTACTTTTCTCTGTTCATCTTTCCCTCGATCCTGACTAGTCTCCCAGTCACTGCCGCTGAAAAAACATCCACACAGCATGTTCCTGCCACCACCGTGCTTCACCATAGGGATGGTGCCAGGTTTCCTCCAGACGTTACACTTTCTTCGACCTCATGGCTTGGTTTTTGCTCTGACATGCACTGTCAACTGTGGGACCTTATGTAGACAGGTGTGTGCCTTTCCAAATCATGTCCAATCAATTGAATTTACCACAAGTGGACTCCAATCAAGTTGTAGAAACATCTCAAGGATGATCAATGGAAACAGGATGCACAAGCTCAATTTCGAATCTGTATTTCGTTTTTAATTTTTTATTAATTTGCAAATATTTCTAAAAACCTGTTTTTGCTTTGTCAATATGGGGTATTGTGTGTAGATGAGGGGGGAAAAAAGATTGAATACATTTTAAAATAAGGCTGTAACGTAACAAAATGTGGAAAAAGTCAAGGTGTCTGAATACTTTCTGAATGCACTGTACAAAACAATAAGAACACCTGTTCCTTCCATTACATAGACTGACCAGCTGAATCCAGGTGAAAGATACGATTCCTTATTGATGCCACTTGTTAAATCCACTTCAATCAGTGTAGGTGAAGGGTAGGAGACCAGTTAAAGAAGGATTTTTTTAGCCTTGAGACATGGATTGTGTATGTGTGCCATTCAGAGGGTGAATGGGCAAGACAAAATATTTAAGTGCCCTTGAACGGAGTATGGTAGTAGGTGCCAGGCGCACCAGTTTGTGTCAAGAACTGCAAAGCAGCAGTGTTTTTCACCCTCAACAGTTTTCTGTGTGTATCAAGAATGGTCCACCACCCAAAGGACATCCAGCCAACTTGACACAACAGTGGAACGCTTTCAACACCTTGTGAGTCCATGCCCTGACGAATTGAGGCTGTTCTGAGGGCAAAAAGGGTGGTGGGGGTGCAACTCAATACTAGGAAGGTGTTCTTAATGTTTTGTACACTCTGTAGATAGATAGATAGATAGATAGATAGATAGATAGATAGATAGATAGATAGATAGATAGATAGATAGATAGATAGATAGATAGATAGATAGATAGATAGATAGATAGATAGATAGATAGATAGGCTACAGTCAGAAGTCAAATAAGCACATTGCCCTATCTACAGTATATGTAGGGTTGTATAAGACAGGTGACGGTCAGTTAGCTTGGCATGTGGAGTATTTGCAGCTTGAAGCTGATTCTTTTCCCATGTGATGTTTTGGTCGCTTCAGTATTATCCGGGGGGGAAATCAGCATGATGCTTAGTATTCACTTCCCTCTCTGCAGATATAGAGTGAAAGATATTAACTGTCAATACTGTATATAACTTGTGTGTGTCTCTGCGTCTTCCGGCGTGTGTCACAGACGTTCTGCTGCGGCCCGTATCCAGGAGTTGTTTCGTCGGAGGAAGGAGAGGAGAGAGATGGAGGAGAGCGAGACCCAGAATATCAGGAGACCTTCAGTCAAAATGGTCTACAAGGGACACCGCAACTCCAGGACTATGGTACGCTAATCTTCACTTCCGACTTCGGTTACTTCTGGTCCCTCTTTTACAGCTGATTCTAGATCAGCTCACTTCTACCTGAGCCCCTACTGAAAACATCATGCGAAGAGCAACAAACTCATCATGGGCCAGATATAGAGAAAGATTCTATTAGGACTCTCTAAAGAACTGTGACAATAACTGTTCAACATTAAAAAATAAAAGATTAAGATGGACAAAAGAACAGACACTGGACAGAGGAACTCTGCCTAGAAGGCCAGTATTCCGGAGTCGCCTACATTGTAGAATAATAATTGAACCAGCATCGTTGGGTTTTGGCCAGGGTAGGCTGTCATTGTAAATAAGAACTTGTTCTTAACTGACTTGCCTGGTTAAATAAAGGTTAAATAAAAAAAATTAACACATATGGAATCATGTCGTTACCAAAAAACTGTTAAACAAGTCAAAATATATGTTATATTTGAGTTTCTTCAAAGTAGTCACCCTTTGTCTTGATGACAGATTTGCACACTCTTGGCATTCTCTCAACCAGCATCTGGAGGTAGTCACCTGGAATGCATTTCAATTAACAGGTGTGCCTTGTTAAAGGGTAATTTGTGGAATTTCTTTCCTTAATGCATTTAAGCCAATCATATGTGTTGTGACAAGGTAGGGGTGGTATACAGAATATAAACCTATTTGGTAAAAGACCAAGTCCATATTATGGCAAGAACAGCTCAAATAAGCAAAGAGAAACGACAGTCCACCGTTACTTTAAGACATGGTCAGTCAATGCGGAAAATGTCAATAACTTTATGCAGTTGAAAAAAAACATCAAGCGCTATGATGAAACTGGCTCTCATGAGGACCGCCACAGGAAAGGAAGACCCAAAGTTACCTCTGCTGCAGAGGATAAGTTCATTAGAGTTACCAGCCTCAGAAATTGCAGCCCAAATAAATGCTTCACAGAGTTCAAGTAACAGACACATCGCAACAGCAGCTGTTAGGAGAATGCGAGAATAAGGCCTTCATGGTCGAATTCCTGCAAAGAAACCACTACTAAAGGACACCAATAAGAAGAGACTTGCTTAGGCCAAGAAACATGAGCAATGGACATTAGACCAGTGGAATTCTGTCCTTTGGTCTGAGGGATCCAAATTTGACATTTTTGATTCCAACCACCGTGTCTTTGTGAGACGCAGAGTAGGTGATCTCTGCATTTGTGTTTCCCACTGTGAAGCATGGAGTAGGAGGTGTGATGGTGCTTTGCTACTGATACTACCGGTGATTAATTTACAATTCAAGGCACACTTAACCAGCATGGCTACCACAGCGATACGCCGTCCCATCTGGTTCGTGCTTTTTTGGGACTATAATTTGTTTTTCAACAGGACAATGACCCAAAACACACCTCCAGGATGTGTAAGGGCTATTTGACCAAGGAGAGTGATGGAGTGCTGCATTAGATGACCTGACCTCCACAATCACCCGACCTCAACCCAATTGAGATGGTTTGGGACGAGTTGGACCGCAGAGTGAAGGAAAAGCAGCCAACAAGTGCTCAGCATATGTGGGAACTCTTTCGAGACTGTTGGAAAAGCATTTCTCATGCAGCTGGTTGAGAGAATGCCAAGAGTGTGCAAAGCTGTCCTCAAGGCATAGGGTGGCTACTTTGAAGAATCTCTCATCTAAAATATATTTTGATTTGTTTAACACTTTTTTTGTTTACTACATAGTTCCATATGTGTTATTTCATAGTTTTGATGTGTTCAGTATTATTCTACAATGTAGAAAATTGTAAAAATAAGGAAACCCTTGAATGACTGGTACTGTGTATATATACAGTGCATTCGGAAAGTATTCAGACCCCTTGACTTCCACATTTTGTTACGTTACAGCCTTTTTCTAAAATTGATTAAATAAATATTGTCTATCGTCAATATACACACAATAGCCCACAATGACAACGTGAAAACAGTCAGACCCTTTGCTATGAGACTTGAAATTAAGCTCAGGTGCCTCCTGTTTTCATTGATCATCCTTGAGATGTTTCTACAACTTGATTGGATCCACCTGTGGTAAAATCAATTGATTGGAAATGATTTGCAAAGGCACGCACCTGTCTATATAAGGTCCCACAGTTGACAGGGCATGTCAGAGCAAAAACCAAGTCATGAGGTTGAAGGAATTGTCCGTAGAGCTCCAACACAGGATTGTGTCGAGGCACAGGTACCCAAACATTTCTGCAGCATTGAAGGTCCCCGAGAACACAGTGGTCTCCATTTTTCTTAAATGGAAAAAGTTTCTTCCTAGAGCTGGCCGCCCAACCAAACTGAGCAATCGGGAGAGAAGGGCCTCGATCAGGGAGGTGACCAAGAACCTGATGGTTATTCTGACAGAGTTCCTCTGTGGAGATGGGAGAACCTCCCAGAAGGACAACCACCTCTGCAGCCACTCCTCAGTAAAATGCACATGACAGCCTGCTTGGAGTTTGCCAAGTCTCTGATTGTCCTTGAGTGGGCCAGCCAGAGCCTGGACTTGAACCCTTTCGAACATCTCTGGAGAAACCTGAAAATAGCTGTGCAGCGACACTCCCCATCCAACCTGATAGAAAAAAAATTTATTTAATCAATTTTAGAATAAGGCTGTAACTTAACAAAATGTGGAAGAAGGGGTCTGAATACTTTCTGAATGTATTGTGTATATATACATATACACACACAGACACACTATATATAAGTATGTTTCGAGATGCTTTGAAAGCATTTAACGTTCATTTATCTACGCCAATGATTTGTGTGTTCTCTGTAGATTAAGGAGTCGTGTTTCTGGGGAAACAACTTTGTGATGAGCGGTTCAGACTGCGGACACATCTTCATCTGGGACAGACACACGGGGGAGCACCTGATGCTGCTGGAGGCCGACAATCACGTAGTAAACTGCCTTCAGCCACACCCCTACGACCCCAGTGAGTTGTATTTATTTTGTATTCCTTATTTTAGCAGGTCCGTTGACTGAGAATAGATTCTTATTTACAGCAATGGCCTAGGGAAAGTAACAAAACATAGTAAAAATAATAGTTAACATACACAATGTATAAGAATGCAAATGTTTTTTTATACAAACATAAGATCAAGCATAGAATCATAAGAAACAAACACATTCTCAGTGATTTCCACAACCAGTTGGAGTAGCCAGCCAATTAGTAAAAGTAGCCAACCATGCTTCCAGGACCCGTGTTAAGAAATGTATGCCGAACAATCTCTGTTTTGGTGGCCTCTGGTACATTCCAATGCTAGATTGTATTTTCAAACTGCAACTACCAGAAAATAACACTGATTAAATTGTTCACACTTTTACAGTGTTAGTTTTATCAGCTGTTGTACAATATGATATAAAACACAGGATAAACGTAATTTTGACTGCACTCGGCACTTAAATAGTCCTTAAGAGTCTGCTGACTTCCACAGGCTTCAGGCTTCCTTGAAGAGGTATTTTGTCAGCTATCTGCAATACAGGTATGATTGAAGAATGAAGCAGGTGTTAAACATGGACTTTGCTACACAGAAAGTAGCAATTGACTACTCCGTTGTCAACACTTTGATTTAAATCAGTAGACCTATATCAATATATTTTAAAACATTTCAATCTGTTTTCTTTTGTCATATTTTGGACCAGAGTGAGGCGCACTCTCCACTGCAATGAGAAGAATTCCACCGTCTTCATTGAATGTTTTCATAAGTTATCTGCAGATAATCGCCCAAAAGACTACCAGTATGCAAATTAGGAAGCCAAATGAACGGCTCTTACCGATGCGATTTCGGTAGGCTACTGACAAGTCATTTACTGTTACTGTCTGGCAAGTCCTGATGGACTACATTTCGAAAATACTATATTCTATATTTAGGTTACTTGTCCCGATGCGATACCATGGACATATAATTATGTTGTATGATTTATGGATGGCAAAGATATGAGATTGACTTTATTCAGTCTGTTCAACACATTTCATATACTACATGCATACACACACACACACACACACACGATAACATACGCACTATACATACACATGGATTCAGTACTGTAGATATGTGGTAGTGGTGGAGTAGGGGCCTGAGGGCACACAGTGTGTTGTGAATGTATTGTAATGTTTATTAAAATTGTATAAACTGCCTTAATTTTGCTGGACCCCAAGAAGAGTAGCTGCTGCCTTGGCAGCAAATGGGGATCCATAATAAATACAAATATTAAAGCTTGCTGTTTGTCAATCAAAGCACAGTAAATAGCCTATGCGCCTCCACTCCGTGGCTGCATATGAAACACGCCAGGGTCCGTTAACTTTTTTCCTCAGTGGCCCGGTTGGGCCAGTTGGCCAAAAATACACTGACCCGAACAGCATTTCTACTTTCCCAGACATGGTGTAATTCTTAAATGCATTGGGGTCATGTAGGGCCTATAGGTTGGTGGCTGGTCTCAGACGATCCCGCAGGTGATGACGCCGGATGTGGAGGTCATGGACTGGCGTGGTTACACGTTGTGAGGCCGGTTGGACATAGTGCCAAATTCTCTAAATCGACGTTGGAGGCGGCTTATGGTAGAGAAATGAACATTCAATTCTCTGGCAACAACTCTGGTGCACATTCCTGCAGTCAGCATGCCAATTGCACGCTCCCTCAAAACTTGAGACATCTGTGGCATTGTGTTGTGACAAAACTGCACATTTTAGAGTGACCTTTTATTGTCCCCATCACAAGGTGCACCTGTGTAATGATCATGCTGTTTAATCAGCTTCTTGATATGCCACACCTGTCAGGTGGATGTATTATCTTGGCAAAGGAGAAATGCTCACTAACAGGAAATAAGCCTTTTGTGCGTATGGAAAATGTATAGGATCTTTTATTTCCAGTCATAAAACATGGGGCCAACACTTTACATTTTGCGTTTATATTTTTGTTCAATTTAGCTGGGTCGCCCCTTCCTGCCGCTAGGGGTCCACCGCCCTGCAGCGCCCCAACCCAACACACCCCACTCAGCTTTAGGATCTTACTGAGACATTCATTATTGGTTTCAGGTGTGTTAGGCCAAGGCGACTACCCACAGGACGTCAGACCCACAGGGCCAGGACTGAGCAGCCCAGCAGCTAGGGATTGCCTAAATAGGTATCTCCCCTGACGTGGGCATGTTTTCAATACAGACTCCTTTTGTCGTACTGTATTCCATATAAGGCATCCAGACTTTATGCAGATTTTCCAGCATACAACTAATCTTGTAATTAATCCAATCTAGTGATACATAACTTGACATTTCTGTTATCAGTTGTGACATTGTGGGAGGATAACCAACCTTCCAATTAATGGCAATGCATTGCTTAGTTGCTATAAATTCTATCTTAGAGTTTCTTCTAATGTCTCCAGTATCAAAAGGGCTGCAGGAGGTATCTCATATTTGAAGGATTCTTTCCCGCTGATGAAAGACAAGGGCCATAGGTTTCGAAAGCTGTATCGCAAGCGAGGATTATTGACATTTCTAAACGTTAAAACACAGTGATGGGATTGTAGTTCACATGTTGCTCCCAGCCTATAGACAGAAACTAAAACAGGAAACGCCTGTGCTCAGGTCTGTTCAACGCTGGTCCGACCAATCGGATTCCACACTTCAAGATTGCTTCGATCACGTGGACTGGGATATGTTCCGGATAGCCTCAGACAACAACATTGATGTATACGCTGATTCGGTGAGCGAGTTTATTAGCAAGTGCATCGGTGATGTTGTACCCACGGTGACTATTAAAACCTTCCCTAACCAGAAACTATGGATTGATGGCAGCATTTGCGCAAAACTAAAAGTGCGAACCACTGCTTTTAGTCATGACAAGGCGACCGGAAACAAACAGCGTAGCTATTCCCTCCGCAAGCCAATCAAACAAGCTAAGCGTCAGTATAGAGACAAAGTAGAGTCGCAATTCAACAGCTCAAACACAAGACGTATGTGGCAGGGTCTACAGTCCATCACGGATTACAAAAAGAAAACCAGCCCCGTCGCAGACACAGACGTCTTGCTCCCAGACAAATTAAACAACTTCCTTGCTCACTTTGAGGACAATACAGGGCCACTGACACGGCCCGCTACTAAAACCTGCGGGCTCTCCTTCACCGCGGCCAACGTGAGTAAAACATTTAAACGTGTAAACCCTCGCAAGGCTGCCAGCCCAGACGGCATCCCTAGCCGCGTCCTCAGAGCATGCGCAGACCAGCTGGCTGGTGTGTTTACAGACATATTCAATCAATCCCTATCCCAGTCTGGTGTTCCCACATGCTTCAAGAGGGCCACCATTGTTCCTGTTCCCAAGAAAGCTAAGGTCACTGAGCTAAACAACTATTGCCCCGTAGCACTCACTTCCGTCATCATGAAGTGCTATGAGAGACTAGTCAAGGATCATATCACCTCCACCCTAGACTCACTCCAATTTGCTTACCGCCCCAATAGGTCCACAGACGACGACAATCGCAATCACACTGCATACTGCCCTAACCCATCTGGACAAGAGTAATACCTATGTAAGAATGCTGTTCATCGATTACTGCTCAGCATTTAACACCATAGTACCCTCCAAACTCGTCATTAAGCTCGTGACCCTGGGTCTTGACCCCGCCCTGTGCAACTGGGTCCTGGACTTCCTGACGGGCTGCACCCAGATGGTGAAGGTAGGAAACAACAACTCCACCCCGCTGATCCTCAACACTGAGGCCTCACAATGGTGCGTTCTCAGCCCTCTCCTGTACTCCCTGTTCAGCCATGACTGCGTGGCCATGCACGCCTCCAACTCAATCATCAAGTTTGCAGACGACACTACAGTGGTAGGCTTGATTACCAACAATGATGAGACGGCCTACAGGGAGGAGGTGAGGGCCCTCGGAGTGTGGTGTCAGGAAAATAACCTCACACTCAACGTCAACAAAACAAAGGAGCTGATCGTGGACTTCAGGAAACAGCAGAGGGAGCACCCACCTATCCTCGGCGTACACATCACGGACAAACTGAAATGGTCCACCCACACAGACAGTGTGGTGAAGAAGACGTAACAGCGCCTCTTCAACCTCAGGAGGCTGAAAAAATGTGGCTTGTCACTGAAAACACTCACAAACTTTTACAGATGCACAATTGAGAGCATCCTGTCGGGCTGTATCACCGCCTGGTACAGCAACTGCTCCGTCCACAACCGTAAGGCTCTCCAGAGGGTAGTGAGGTCTGCACAACGCATCACCAGGGGCAAACTACCTGCCCTCCAGGACACCTACACCACCCGATGCCACAGGAAGGCCAATAAGATCATCAAGGACAACAACCACCGAGCAACTGCCTGTTCACCCCGCTATCATCCAGAAGGCGACGTCAGTACAGGTGCATCAAAGCAGGGACCGAGAGACTGAAAAACAGCTTCTATCTCAAGGCCATCAGACTGTTAAACAGCCATCACTAACATTGAGTGGCTGCTGCCAACATACTGACTCAACCTCTAGCCACTTTAATAATWAAAAAATTGGATGTAATAAATGTATCACTAGTCAATTTAAACAATGCCACTTTATATAATGTTTACATACCCTACGTTACTCATCTCATATGTACAGTGGGGAGAACAAGTATTTGATACACTGCCGATTTTGCAGGTGTTCCTACTTACAAAGCATGTAGAGGTCTGTAATTCGTATCATAGGTACACTTCAACTGTGAGAGACGGAATCTAAAACAAAAATCCAGAAAATCACATTGTATGATTTTTAAGTAAATAATTTGCATTTTATTGCATGACATAAGTATTTGATACATCAGAAAAGCAGAACTTAATATTTGGTACAGAAACCTTTGTTTGCAATTACAGAGATCATACGTTTCCTGTAGTTCTTGACCAGGTTTGCACACACTGCAGCAGGAATTTTGGCCCACTCCTCCATACAAACCTTCTCCAGATCCTTCAGGTTTCGGGGCTGTCGCTGGGCAATGCAGACGTTCAGCTCCCTCCAAAGATTTTCTATTGGGTTCAGGTCTGGAGACTGGCTAGGCCACTCCAGGAACTTGAGATGCTTCTTACGGAGCCACTCCTTAGTTGCCCTGGCTGTGTGTTTCGGGTCGTTGTCATGCTGGAAGACCCAGCCGCAACCCATCTTCAATGCTCTTACTGAGGGAAGGAGGTTGTTGGCCAAGATCTCGCGATACATGGCCCCATCCATCCTCCACTCAATACAGTGCTGTCGTCCTGTCCCCTTTGCAGAAAAGCATCCCCAAAGAATGATGTTTCCACCTCCACTGCTTCACGGTTGGGTGGTGTTCTTGGGTTGTACTCATCCTTCTTCTTCCTCCAAACACGGCAAGTGGAGTTAGACCAAAAAGCTCTATTTTTGTCTCATCAGACCACATGACCTTCTCCCACTCCTCCTCTGGATCATCCAGATGGTCATTGGCAAACTTCAGACGGGCCTGGACATGCGCTGGCTTGAGCAGGGGGACCTTGCGTGTGCTGCAGGGATTTTAATCCATGACGGCTAGTGTGTTACTAATGGTTTTCTTTGAGACTGTGGTCCCAGCTCTCTTCAGGTCATTGACCAGGTCCTGCCGTGTAGTTCTGGGCTGATCCCTCACCTTCCTCATGATCATTGATGCCCCACGAGGTGAGATCTTGCATGGAGCCCCAGACCGAGGGTGATAACCGTCATCTTGAACTTCTTCCATTTTCTAATAATTGCGCCAACAGTTGTTGCCTTCTCACCAAGCTGCTTGCCTATTGTCCTGTAGCCCATCCCAGCCTTGTGCAGGTCTACAATTTCATCCCTGATGTCCTTACACAGCTCTCTGGTCTTGGCCATTGTGGAGAGGTTGGAGTCTGTTTGATTGAGTGTGTGGACAGGTGTCTTTTATACAGGTAACGAGTTCAAACAGGTGCAGTTAATACAGGTAATGACTGGAGAACAGGAGGGCTTCTTAAAAAAAAACTAACAGGTCTGTAAGAGCCGGAATTCTTACTGGTTGGTAGGTGATCAAATACTTATGTCATGCAATAAAATGCAAATGAATTACTTAAAAATCATACAATGTGATTTTCTGGATTTTTGTTTTAGATTCCGTCTCACAGTTTAAGTGTACCTATGATGAAAAATTACAGACCTCTACATGCTTTGTAAGTAGGAAAACCTGCAAAATCGGCAGTGTATCAAATACTTGTTCTCCCCACTGTATATACTGTATTCTATACCATCTACTGCATCTTGCCTATGCCGCACGGCCATCGCTCATCCATATATTTATATGTACATATTCTTATTAATTCCTTTACACTTGTGTGTATAAGGTAGTTGTTGTGAAATTGTTAGATTACTTGTTAGATATTACTGCACGGTCGGAACTAGAAGCACAAGCATTTCGCTACACTCGCATTAACATCTGCTAACCATGTGTATGTGACCAATAAAATTTGATTTGAGGTAGTCATGGGCGACGCAAATTGCTTAAAACTGTAGGGAGAAGGCAGAATGCCACCTAGAGTTTGAGAGCTAGCTAGAGGCTAGAGCTGAACTGCCTGTGGTAGCTACTAGCTAGCTAATTCATTCACTTCAGTCGAGAGGGGGTGAAACATTAAGCTAACGTTACATATCTGTTACACTACTAGCTCAGCACTGGGAATAAACACTAGTTTAGTTTTTTTTCTGTTAAGTCAAACAGCAGTTACTTTGCCAGCTACATCAGTCAACTAAAGAGTAGCCAGTTTCTGCTCTGCTTGTTTTTACAACTTGGAGAAAGCGCGCAACACATACACACTGACAGCAGCTYCCTCTGTTCAACTCTCCCCCTTGCCAGTCTTAAGGCAGCCTTTCGGCAGCGTTGCCTTCACACAGCCTGTCCGCAAGCTCTGGTGTCCACCCTGTCCTAAATCTCAGCCTACCCAACCACTCTTAGGCATACGCATTGCAATAACAGTGTAACACACACCTACCCTAGTTTTACCCCTACATCTAATCTTACAGATACACCTCAACCACACCCCTGCGACCCCAGTAACACACACACCTACCCTTGTCTCACCACTACACCCACACCCCTACGATCCCAGTGAGTTTGTTTAGCTACATCTTCAGCCTTGTGTAGAGAGCCAATAACATCGCACACCCTACCTGATTCAGAGGGGTTGGGGTAAATGCGGAAGATAAATTACAGTTGAATGCATTCAGTTGTACAACTGACTAGGTATCCCCCTTTTACTGTATCGTACCTTATTGCCAATAGTTTGCGTCTCCTGTCTGTTCCAGTTCTTGCCTCGTCAGGGATCGACTACGACATCAAGATCTGGTCACCTCTGGAGGTGTCGCCATCGTTTAACAGAGTCCTAGCTGACGAGGTATGTTTGGTAAATTATTTATTCAATCTTAATGGCAGATGAGCAAGTAGACTGGGGTGCACTTCTGTCATCCAGTAGAGGGAGTGGATTCCCCACTGTGTGGGACTTCCCCTCTTCTCCATGAGCTGTCACAACAGCTGACTGGAGATGCCTTGCCCCAGGAGGCTTACATATCCCTCTCTGTTCTCTTCTCTCTATTCTCCCTCCTCCTCCCCATGCCCTCTTCTTTCTCTTTCTCCTTCTTCACCCCTGCTCCCTCTCTCACCAGTCCCACTCCCAACTCGTCAGTGATAGAAACCACATTCATTCTCTTTGATGCTTCTGACACAACAGAGATGATGAATTCAGAGGTCAACTACAAGGTTCACTGGTATATTTCACTTTCTTTCACCCTCTCTCTTTCTCTCACACTTATTCTCTCTGTAGGTGATCACGCGTAACGAGTTGATGCTAGAGGAAACCAGGAACACCATCACAGTCCCTGCATCCTTCATGCTGCGAATGCTGGCCTCCCTTAATCACATAAGAACGGGTACATATGCTCATTCACTCAGTTACATTTTGCTCGTAGTTTAGTGATATTAACTATATTTTGTGGCTTTTGCGAATTGGTTCAAATGGTCGTTTGAAAAGCAGTTGGCCAATGAACCAATAGAAAGTGCATGTGGAAGTATTTATGTTCTTATCGATGTACTTTGGGACCCTTGAGCCTGGGCTGAGTAAACCGCTTACCACCGGGAGATTAACTGGTTCATTCACTCAATTACCAGCACCCAGTTATGACGCTTCCACTACAGACCTCACAAGCTAGGTACAGTAGGGAATGGGATCTAGGTTGCGTTCATTAGGCACAAAATGGAAGAAAACCGTCTGAAATAGGGTAGAATTACCTGGACATTTTTGTTTTCCGTGTGCCTTAATGAACATAACCCAGGGGTTTATTACACACTTTTTCCCCTTCCTTTCCTCAGATCGCTTGGAGGGCGACCGCTCAGAAGGTTCTGGACAGGAGAACGAGGATGAGCAGTAGCTGCTCAGATGCCATTTTATTTGAAAAATAAAACAAGAACACTTTTCTTTTGCTCTAAAAAGCACTTGAAGATCTTGAGATTTGTACAAGTATTATGTAGAATATTTCCTTTTCTGAGCATTAGTTACATTTGTAGCCCTCTTCTTTTTTAAGACGACTTTCTTACTGGTGTGTCTGTATGAGAACTGCATCGAGAAAAATAACTGTGTGAATGCAAGCGCAAAGCCAGGCAATATATATAAAGTGGGGAATATTATTTAGATGACTGGTGCGTGAGGATGTTTAAAGTGCAATATTATTTTTGTCAGGAGCAAATGAGCTTTGATCAGTGTTACGGTGTGACATTTCTTATTTGTAGTGCAAGGCTGAGAACTCATGTTTATATACTGTACTTGCAGTTGTGCATGTAAACATAAGAATTATGCTTTAGTTTAAATAAACCATGTTGTTGTTGAAAAATGTCTACGTATGCCTGTCTTGTGATTCTGTCCTGTAACAGTTATTACACAGGACAGCTGAACTCTCCTCTCGGCGTTGTTGAAGGATCCACACAACAGTTTAGGGATCCTGAATGTCGCCCAGGTTACAGGACAGATGGCTTGTGTAGCTGTTGGCTGAAGCACGAACACAGAATGGCCCGTTTACTCCATAACGTATAATTCATTTTAAAAGAGAGGACTCTATATACTGGAATAGAGAAAGCGACTGGTAGCAGGATTAATAATCGTGCAAACAAGGCTGAAAAGTGACTAGTAGCAGCAATATAGAAATACTTATGGTAATATACAGTGTACAAAACATTAGGAACACCTTCCTAATATTGAGTTGCACCCCTTTTGTCCTCAGGACAGCTTTAATTCGTTGGCATGGACTACAAGGTGTCAAGTGTTCCACAGGGATGCTGGCCCATGTTGACTCCAATGCTTCCCACAGTTGTGTCAATTTGGCTGGATGTCCTTTGGGTGGTGGATCATTATTGTTGCAGTTATTGACACTCAAACCGGTGCGCCTGGCACCTACTACCATACCTCATTCAAAGACACTTAAATATTTTCTCTTGCCAATTCACCCTCTGAATGGCACAGATACACAATCCATGTCTTAAGGCTTAATACTTATTTAACCTGTCTCCTCCCCTTCATCTACACTGATTTGAAGTGGACTTAACAGGTAACATCAATAAGGAATCATAGCTTTCACCTGGTCAGTCTGTCATGGAAAGAACAGGTGTTCTTAATGTTTTGTACACTATATACATGAAAATAGAAGTTGCCGGTATCAGGATAACAGATGGATATTAATATATACAGGTGAACAGGAGTAATAGGAATCAGAAGCAGGATAGCATGGATATGTACTAATGGCAATCAATGAAAAGCAGTGTAGTGGTAGTAATACATCTAATCAATAATCATTTTAGCAGAAGTGTAGGTGTGAGGGGATGGCCAGGGGATGGAAGCTGTTGAGGAGTCTGTTGGTCTGAGCCTTGATGCACCGGTATCATCTGAGAGCATGGAGAACAGTCCATGTCTCAGGTGGCTGGAGTCTTTGGACATTTTTCGGGCCTCTCTAAGACTACCTGGCATGTACATCCTGGATGGTTGGGAGCTCACCCTCAGTTATACGCTAGGCCGTCCGCACCACCCTCTGTAGGGCCTTCCGGTCGAGGGGCGCTGCAGTTGCCATACCAGGGGGATACAACCAGTTAGGATGCTCTCGATAGAGCAGCTGTAAAAGTTCCTAAGGATCTGTGCTAAATCGTTTCAGCCTCCTGAGGGAGAAGAGGCACTGCTGTGCCTTCATGACTGTGCTGGAGTGAGAGGACCAGTCATCAGTGATGTGGACACCAAGGAACTTGAAGCTCTTGACGCTCTCCACTGCAGCCCCGATGTTGATGGGGGTGTGCACCCGCTCCTGTTTCCTGAAGTCCGCAATCAGCTCCTTGGTCTTGCTGACGTTGAGGGAGAGGTTGTCCTGGCACCATACTGCCAGGTGTTTGACGACCTCTCTGTAGGCTGTCTCATCGCCATTGGTGATCAAGCCGACCACCGTCGTGACATCAGAAAACTTTGAGTTGGAGTCGTGCATGGCCACAGTTGTGGGTGAACAGGGAGTACAGGAGGGGGCTAAGCGCACACCCCTGGGGGGCCCCCTTGTTGAGGGTCAGCGTGGCAGAGGTGTTGTCTACTCTTACCACCTGGGGTTGGCCAGTCAAGAAGTTCAGGATCCTATGGTGTTTAATGTTGAGCTGTAGTCGATCAGCATCCTCACATTCTAGGTGGGAGAGGGCAGAGTTAAGAATTAAGAATGCGTTGTCTGTAGATCTGTTGGGGTGGTATGCAAATTGGAGTGGGTCCAGGGTGTCTGGGATGATGGAGTTGATGTGTGCCATGACCAGCCTTTTAAAGCACTTCATTAGTACAGATGTGAGTGCTACAGGGTGGTAGTCATTGTGGCAGGATGCCTTAAGAGTTTTTGGGGACAGGAATGATGGTAATCAGCTCGAAATGTGGGGATTACAGACTGGGACAAGAGGAGGTTGAAAATGTCTGCCAGCCTGCCAGCTGGTCTACGCAAGCCCTGAAGACTCCCTGGAATATCGTCTGGGCCTGCGGCCTTACGAGTGTTGACCCGTTTAAAAACCTTACGTCAGCCTCAGAGAGAGATCACCTAGTCCTCCAGATTTGACCCTCATGCAGGGCTCTGTTGTTTTTGTCTAAGCGTGCATAAAAAGGACTTTGTGATTAAATGTATTTGGTTACAGAGTATTGCAAGACATTGGCAAGACTAAACTGAATCTGGGAGTCATGGCAGTGAGCAAAATGATAGAAATATTGAAATATTGTTACCCAGCCAACTAAAACACAGAAAGCTTCTGCTATGTATAAAAAAACTTTAATACAACAGTACAAAATGTCTTAGGGCTGGATTCAGTCCAAATCACAGAAGATCCGCTTTAAAATGTAATGGTCATTTCCGATTGAGCTAACATATGCATCGTTTACCGTGTATGCAGTCTCTGCGAATGCGGGAACACTGCCTTTGAATTTAAATCACGCTGTAAATGCTAATCTTCTGCGATACGGAATGAATCCAGCCCTTAGTGGAAATCAAAAGTGTACAATACCTTACGTTCTGGAGTATTGCTCTAACAATGCAGTACCATACTGGGACAGTGACACACAGATAAATACAGATATACACGAGGGACAGTTTATTAGGTACAACACCCTTTTCATAAATGGTTCACTTCTACTGACATGTCCGTGGCTTGCTATATAAAGCAGACAGACAGGCATTGAGAAATTCAGTTACTGTTTGATTGAACGTTCAAATGGGCAAAACAAGTGACCTAAGCGACTTTGAGCGTGGTATGATCGTCGGTGACATGCGCACCGGTTCCAGTATCTCAGAAATGGCCGGCATTCTGGTTTTTCATGCACTACAGTGTCTAGGGTCTACCTAGAATGGTGCGACCCAACAACAAAAAAATTCAGTCAGCAGCAGTCCTGTGGGAGAAAACAGCTCGATGATGAGAGGTCGAATGGCAAGAATCATGCAAGCTAACAGGCAGGCCACAAACAGTCAAATCACGGCACAGTACAACAGCGGTGTGCAGAACGGCATCTTGGAACGCACAACTCGTCGGTTCTTGTCACGGATATTGAAGAATATGACCACACCGGGTTCCACTCCTATCAGCTAAAGACAAAAAGAAGCAGCCCCTGTGGGAACGCGATCAACACTGGACAATTGAATGGAAAAACGTTGCCTGGTCCGACGAATCCCGGTTCCTGTTGAGTCATGCCGATGGCAGAGTCAGGATTTGGTGTCAGCAGCATGAGTGCATGGTCCCATCCTGCTCGGTGTCAACGGTACAGGCTGGTGGCGGTGGTGTAATGGTGTGGGGATTTCTTTCCTGGCTAACGTTAGATCCCTTGATACCAATTGAGCAATGTTTCTATACCCCAAAMAATTCAGGCTGTTCTGGAAGCAAAAGGTGGGTCCCGACCCGGTACTAGATGCGTGCACCTAATAAACTGAGGTAAACACCCCAAATTGCTAATAGGATCGACAGTGATTCTCTCAGGGTGAGAAATGGTGCTCTAGTGAAGTGATTCAGAATGTATAACGTGTTAGATATGTGATGATAACTATAGTGTTTGAACAAGGGATGGTAACCTTAGCCTGGCTTCAGATCAGTGTGTGCTTGAGAGCACAGTCAGAGGCGTTGACTAAAGCAGCACTTACAGATCTGGGATCAGGTTAGGTGTCCCTCGCTACAGGGACATAGAGAGCCCACATGACATGTACCAGAAATCCTAACCAACAGAGTAACATTTTTGAAAAATACAGTAATACTGTAAGTGGCTTCATGTTGTCCTATTATGTGCTTGACTTTGATAAAATACCACAGTCCTGCAAAGCCTGCAGCTCACCCACACTAGGACCATTGTAGAGTAATACTGACAGGAGAGATACACTACATGACCAAAAGTATGTGGACACCTGCCCGTCAAAAATCTAATTACAAAATCATGGCCATTAAAATGGAGTTGGTCCCCCCTCTGTTGCTACAACAGCCTCCCATGTTCTGGGAAGGCTTTCCACTAGACATTGGAACATTGCTGCTGGGAATTGCTTCCAATCAGCCACAAGAGCATTAGTGAGGTCGGGCATTGATGTTGGGCGATTAGGCCTGGCTCGCAGACAGCATTCCAATTCATCCCAAAGGTGTTTGATGGGGTTGAGGTCAGGGCTCTGTGCAGACCAGTCAAGTTCTTCCACACCGATCTTGACAAACAATTTCTGTGTGGACTTCGCTTTGTGCACGGGGGCATTGTCATGCTGAAACAGGCAAGGGCCMTCCCCAAACTGTTGCCACAAAGTTGGAAGCACAGAATCGTCTAGAATGTCATTGTATGCTGTAAGGTTAAGATTTCCCTTCACTYGAACTAAGGGGCCTAACCCGAACCATGAAAAACAGCCCAAGACTATTATTCCTCCTCCACCAAACTTTACAGTTGGCACTACGCATTGGGGCAGGTAGCGTTCTCCTGGCATCCTATGACGGAGCCACATTGAAAGTCACTGAGCTCTTCAGTAAGGCCATTCAACTGTCAATGTTTGTCTATGGAGATTGCACGGTTGTGTGCTCGATTTTATACACCCGTCAGCAACGGGTTTGGCTGAAATAGCCGAATCCACTAATTTGAAGGGGTGTCCACATACTTTTGTATATATATAGTGTACTTGATAAGTCACGGCTTTCCAAAACAACATACAAATCAGAAGGGGACGGATTTATACTCTGGGTACTGCATTATTCAAGTGCATTCAAATGTACTTTATCTTCTAGGGTATGTTTTCACATGCCGTACTGTGAAATGTTATAGTATACAGGAAGTTGGTCCTCTGCTCTAAAAGCATTACAGCTACTGAGAACCAGGAAGTTCTCCTCCCGGGAATACCTGGCCACGTTCAGTTGGCAAATGTTGTGAAACATTGCAGATAGAAATGTCACGAATAGAACTAACATGATCCCTTACTTGACATGTCATTYAGGCATGTTTGTTCTACATAACACATTTCTATATGAACGTTCCACAACGTTGTTCCCTGCTGAACGCACCCACCGTCTAAAACTACACAACAGACTTATCTGTTCACACCAGCAAGAGGCAGACTTTAAGCATGGAAAGAAAATATGGAATAAGTGGCTTAAGATATTATCATACGCATAAACAAAAGCTTTCAAATTAAAATACAAACATTGAACCGTCAAGATACAGTAGTTAAGGCTTCCTATTTAACAGAGGTGTATATATAGTACAACTAGCAAGGCACTCAATATATGGCACACATTTGGTCCAAAAATGTCCTTAGTGTGTCTATTGCTATTTAAGATTTCAACGTATGAAAATTGGTCATTGGGCCCACTTGTTGATGTGAAGTATCTATTCACATGAGAATAGATACAGAGGCATGCACTGTAATTGGCAGAAGCCTTGCATTGTTATAAATGTCTATTTTAAATATATACACTGTGCGTACTGAGTTCAAAGATTATAAAGTATGCAATGCCCAATGTACCATAAACTCTTAGGTACCTAAAAGAAGAAAAGGGATATTTGTTCTATGCATTCTCCCTCTCTTGGTCTTCTCTGTCGTCTTTGACGATCCCTTCATCGATGCTCTCCAGCCTCAGTCTCTGACCGTCAAGGTAACGGGGCCTCTGTGCCCCCCTCGCCACAGCCGCAAACAACACCCCAGATAGGGGTGTGTCCTCGCCAAAGAGGGTGAGCTTAGCGTCGCTTTCGATGGCCCTGGCCAGGCAGGAGGCGAAGGTGTCCAGAGATTTGTGTATCTCTACTTGGACCTGGACAGTAGAAGGGATGGTGGTGCTCTCTGCAGCTGAGAGGAAAAGGAACAGAAATTGAGTTATCGGGTCATCCTTGCATTAAATAGTTACAGCACTATTACAATGAATGGTGATGAAGACCTGATGCAAAATTGCTCCAATAAATATTGAACACATTTACACAGAAGTCTGTTTGCTCAAATGCCTAAGTGGAACGTATGTACTAGTGACGGGAAATTTGAGTATTTTTACTGGCTCAAATCTTTTCAACTTATTTCATTAATTAATTTTAATAATTTTTAATTTCATTAATTCTGTAACCGTAAAAGTCTTGGTTTCATGCATGTTAACATCAGAAGCCTCCCTCCCTACGTTTCTTTTATTCACTGCTTTAGCACACTACGCCAACCCTGATGTCCTAGCCGCATCTGAATCCTGGCTTAGGAAGGTCACCAAAAATTCTGAAAATTCCATCCCCAACTACAACATTTCCCTCCAAGATAGAACTGCCAAAGGGGGCCAAAGTTGCAATCTACTGCAGAGATAGCCTGCAGAGTTCTGTCATGCTATCCAGTTCTGTGCCCAAACAATTCGAGCTTCTACTTTTAAAAATCCACCTTTCCAGAAATAAGTCTCTCACTTGTGCCGCTTGTTATAGACCCACAGCTGTGCCCTAGACACCATATGTGAATTAATTGCCCCCCATTTATCTTCAGAGTACTGTTAGGTAACCTAAACTGGGATATGCTAAACACCCCGGCCATCCTACAATCTAAGATAGATGCCCTCAATCTCACACAAATTATCATGGAACCTACCAGGTCCAACCCTAAATCCGTAAACACAGGCACCCTCATAGATATCATCCTGACCAACCTGCCCTCTAAATACACCWSTGCTGTCTTCAACCAGGATCTCAGCAATCACTGCCTCACTGCCTGCGTCCGTAATGGGTCCGCGGTCAAACGACCACCCCTCATCACTGTCAAACACTCCCTAAAACACTTCAGCGAGCAGGCCTTTCTAATCAACCTGGCCCGGGTATCCTGGAAGGATATTGACCTCATTCCGTCAGTGGAGGATGCCTGGTTGTTCTTTAACTGCTTTGGGATAGGGGGCAGCCTTTTCACTTTTGGATGAATAGCGTGCCCAGAGTGAACTACCCCCTACTCAGTCACAGATGCTAATATATGCATATTATTAGTATTGGATAGAGAACACTCTGAAGTTTCTAAAACTGTTTGAATGATGTCTGTGAGTATAACAGAACTCATATGGCAGGCAAAAACCTGAGAAAAAATCCAAACAGGAAGTCGGAAATCTGAGGTTTGTAGTTTTTGAACTCAGCCCCTATCGAATTCACAGTGGGATATGGGTTATGTTGCACTTCCTAAMGCTTCCYCTAGATGTCAACRGTCTTTWGAACGTTGTTTCAGGCTTCTCATGTGAAGGGGGGCCGGATGGGAGCTGTTTGACTAAGGGGTCTGCCAGCAGCCTCGTTCTCAGTCACGCGCATTTCACATGAGAGGTATCTCTCGTTCCATTGCTTTTCTACAGACAATGGAATTCTCCGGTTGGAACATTATTAAACATTTAAGATAAAAACATCCTAAAGATTGATTCTATACTTAGTTTGACAAGTTTCTTCGACCTGTAATATAACTTTTTGAACTCTTCGTCCGACTGGACCTGAACGCGCTTTTGGATTTGTTTACCAAACTCCCTAACAAAAGAAGCTATTTTGACATAAATGGACATAAATGATGGACATTATCGAACAAAAGTAACATTTATTGTGGAACTGCGATTCCTGGGAGTGCATTCTGATGAAGATCATGAAGGTAAGTGAATATTTATAATGCTATTTCAGACTAATGTTGACGGTGCAACATGTGGCTCTCTGCAAAATCATAGCATGTTTTTGAACTACTGAACATAACACACCAATGTAAAATMTGATTTTTGGATATAAATATGTACTTTATCGAACAAAACATACATGTATTGTGTAACATGAAGTCCTATGAGTGTCATCTGATGAATATCATCAAAGGTTAGTGATTAATTTTATCCCTATTTGTGCTTTTTGTGACTCCTCTCTTTGGCGGGAAAAATGGCTGGGTTTTTCTGTGACTTGGTGGTGACCTAACATAATCGTTTGTGGAGCTTTCACTGTAAAGCATTTTTGAAATCAGACACTGTGGCTGGATTAACGAGAATTGTATCTTTAAAATGGTGCCTAATACTTGTATGTTTGAGAAATTTGATTTATGAGATTTCTGTTAATTTGTATTTGGCGCCCTGCTATTTCATTGGCTGTTGGCGAGGGGTTCCTAGACAGGTTAACAAACAGATCACCGACCATTTCGAATCCCACCGTACCTTTTACGCTATGCAATCTGGTTTCCGAGCTGGTCATGGGTGCACCTCAGCCACGCTCAAGGTCCTAAACGATATCATAACCGACATCGATAAAAGAAAATACTGTACAGCCGTATTCATCGACCTGGCCAAGGCTGTCAATCACCGCATTCTTATCGGCAGACTCAACAGCCATGGTTTCTCAAATGACTGCCTCGCCTGGTTCACCAACTACTTCTCAGATAGAGTTCAGTGTGTCAAATCGGAGGGCCTGTTGTCTGGACCTCTAACAGTCTCTATGGAGGTGCCACAGGGTTCAATTCTCGGGCCGACTCTTTTCTCTGTATACATCAATGATGTCACTCTTGCTGCTGGTGATTCTCTGATCCACCTCTACGCAGACAACACCATTCTGTATACTTCTGGCCCTTCTTTGGACACTGTTAACAAACCTCCAGACAAGATTCAATGCCATACAACACTCCTTCCGTAGCCTCCAACTGCTCTTAAATGCAAGCAAAACTAAATGCATGCTCTTCAACCGATCGCTGCCCGCCCGTTTAGCATCACTACTCTGGACGGTTCTGATTTAGAATATGTGAACAACTACAAATACTTAGGTGTCTGGTTAGACTGTAAACTCTCCTTCCAGACTCACATTAAGCATCTCCAATCCAAAATTAAATCTAGAATCGGCTTCCTATTTTGCAACAAAGCATCCTTCACTCATGCTGTCAAACATACCCTCGTAAAACTGACTATCCTTCCAATCCTTGACTTCGGCGATGTCATTTACAAAATAGCCTCCAACACTCTACTCAGCAAATTGGATGTAGTCTATCACAGTGCCATCCATTTTGTCACCAAAGCCCCATATACTACCCACCACTGCAAACTGTATGCTCTCGTTGGCTGACCCTCGCTTCATATTCGTCGCCAAACCCACTGGCTCCAGGTCATCTATAAGTCTTTGCTAGGTAAAGCCCCGCCTTATCTTAGCTCACTGGTCACCATAGCAGCACCCACCTGTAGCCRACGCTCCAGGAGGTATATTTCACTGGTCACCCCCAAAGACAACTCCTCCTTTGGCCGCCTTTCCTTACAGTTCTCTGCTGCCAATGACTGGAATGAATTGCAAAAATTACTGAAGCTGGAGACATATCTCCCTCACTAAATTTAGGCATCAGCTGTCAGAGCAGCTTACTGATCATTGCACCTGTACATAGCCCATCTGAAAATAGCCCACCCAACTACCTCATCCCCATATTGTTATTTATTTTTTGCACCCCAGTATCTCTACTTGCACATTCATCTTCTGCACATCTATCACTCCAGTGTTTAATTGCTAAATTGTAATTATTTCGCCACTATGGCCTATTTATTGCCTTACCTCCCTAATCTTACTACATTTGCACACACTGTATATAGACTTTTCTATTGTGTTATTGACTGTACGTTTGTTTATCCCATGTATAACTCCCATGTGTAACTCTGTTGTTTGTGTCGCACTGCTTTGCTCCATCTTGGCCAGGTCGCAGTTGTAAATGAGAACTTGTTCTCAACTGGCCTACCTGGTTAAATAAAGGTGAAATAAAATAAAAAATATTTAAAATTGATTCAGTAATGCCCAAAGCACACAGGACCCCCTACCGGCGACCTAAAAACTTGAAAGAATCATGATTCTACAAGCCTCTCGTTCACCATAGGGGCGTTATTGGAGCTGTCCCTTTAAGCCTATTTTTGTGAACTCAGTGAGGTACGCTTACTTTTTTGTGCAGTGTGAACACTCCAAAGGAACTCAGACCCCTCAAAAGAACCCCCAAAGCGAATCGAACTGAGAACATCTAGAGAGGTGGTCTTAGGCGGTCCCTTTTTTAGGACAATGCGAACGCAAAGCTCCCCAGGTTCCCTTGTCATTATTCCCGCACCACACTAGACTACTGCAACACCGTTTCCCCTGCCATAACCCCTCACACTAGACTACTGCAACACCGTTTCCCCTGCCATAACCCCTCACACTAGACTACTGCCACAGCCGTTTCCCCTGCCATAACCCCCTCACACTAGACTACTGCAACACCGTTTCCCCCTGCCATAACCCTCACACTAGACTACTGCAACTACGTTTCCCCCTGCCATAACCCCTCACACTAGACTACTGCAACACCGTTTCCCTGCCAATAACCCTCACACTAGACTGCTGCAACACCGTTTCCCCTGCCATAACATTTACATTTTACATTTTAGTCATTTAGCAGACGCTCTTATCCAGAGCGACTTACAGTAGAGTGCATACATTTTATAACTTTTTTTAATTTTTTTTTTTTAATTTTTTTTTTACATACTGAGACAAGGATATCCCTACCGGCCAAACCCTCCCTAACCCGGACGACGCTATGCCAATTGTGCGTCGCCCCACGGACCTCCCGGTTGCGGCCGGCTGCGACAGAGCCTGGGCGCGAACCCAGCCCAGCCTGGGCGCGAACCCAGAGACTCTGGTGGCGCAGCTAGGACTGCGATGCAGTGCCCTAGACCACTGCGCCACCCGGGAGGTAGTAACCTCTCACACTAGACTACTGCAACACCGTTTCCCCTTATTATCAAGGACGCATAGAAATTCCAAGTGTGTGGATTTTTTTGTTTAGATAATTTGTTTGCAATATTGTGATCTATAGGCTAAGAGAGCTTCATAAACTGTATATTGATTTTGGGGTTTGAATAGGGTGAGAAGACAACATATTTGCTGAGAATCATAAAAAGGGTACAAAATCTCTAGTTCTTAAAGGGGCAGTAGCCTACCTTGGGTGTACAATTTTCAATTACAGCATTATTTATTCGAAAGTCATTCTATTGCTATTTGTTCTGTTAACAATCACATTTACATGTTAATAGTATCTTCTGATTACAATTATTATGGCTCATATTTTGACTAAATGCAATCTATTAGCTTCCAAAATGTAAGTAGGTATATCTAGCTGTTCAATAACACATTCTGAGGCTTGTCCTGATCTTTGTAAAAACTTAGAGTGCATCTTGGAAAAACATAGCAATGTGAATGCAAAGAGGACTCGGTCCACAAAACAGTTGAAGTGCACTGGAAAAAGAGTTGAGTCCTCATTCAAAGGCAAAGAGAACTGAGTTCTTTTATATTTTTTTACCCCAGAGTTCACTTTAAAGAAGACTGAGATCGGTTTGTTTAAAAGAGGACTATATGTGAAAACACCCTTAGAAACTTAGTAAAAAGTGTGCTTCAAACAATGTACAGTTGCGATTGCTTGGCATACAAATAAAATGATTTATTGATAGCTTTGAATCGAGGTCTAGATGCGACCGCCACCGGACTACTTTGACTCTTGACGGAATACAATTGCTTGACTGCCGCGAGGGAAATAAGCACAATATTGTTCGAACTGCAGCAGCCCCCCAAACGTTTCATTCTCGAGTGAGAACGGACAGGTACCTTTGGAATTCTGCTGTTGCTCGTCTTCAAAGGTGACCGAGCTCCGCCTCTTTACGGCCACGCTTCCAATGTGGGAGGAGCCATCTGTGGAGAAGTTGTCAAGCAGCATCACGTCTGTACCTGTATGGGGAAAGGGGGGGGGATTCATGACCTTCAGTATTTTGTAGTGCAGTATTTCAGTAGAGATTAAGGAACCAAAAGATGCATAGCAGACAGACACTAAAGAAAATAAATCCTATTGTACTTACAATGTGTGTCTTCTCTAAACGAATCCGAAAGACTCAAAATAGTATTAAATCAGGTAACTCAGTTGATAGAGCATGGCGCTTGAAATGCCAGGGTTGTGGGTTCGATTCCCACGGGGGACCAGTATGAGAAAAAAAAGTATGAAAATAATAAGAGCGTCTGCTAAATGACAAAAAAATGTAAATGTGAAAAAAAGTGACACCTGTGATGACACCTGTTGAGTCTGCACCAATGAGGAGCATCACAAACACGACAGATGATTACACATGATAATACAGTACACACCCTACCATCTACCCTCTGCCAAGACATGAGCCACAAACCAGGAATCTGGGCTGATCAGAACACAGCTAAGGGATGATGATGATACAACAGAGAACTAGGCTAAACAATATTTATCAGCAATAAAGCCCTATGGGGGCAGTTTTAAAAGGTACTGGAAGACCAGGGGCGTATTCATTATGTTGCAAAACATTTATTCAACGGAAGCAAATGAAAAAGGGAGGGACCCTGTTTGGTTCTTAAACGGTAAACAGCTTCCACAATGAATATGCCCCAGCTATATCTGTACTGTTCAGTACATTCAGACACTGCATTTTGACTAGGGCTTAAAGGCCTAGTTTGAATCGTCTTATGGAAACAGTGTCGTGTCTTTGCCAGCTTCCTGTGTGCGCCACTCACATGAGTCCTGAGTGAAACTGAAGCCGGTGTCTCCAGTGCTGCTGCCGGGGGCCAGGAGCTGCCCTCCTCCCACCAACATGGCCGTCAGGTGAGGGGACATGCCCAGGTCTGCAGGAAGAAACACAACAGCAGAGTCAAATATACAACGCCATACAATTAGGGCTGGCACAATTATGTATAATCGAATAACCAACGGTTATGGATGAAGACAGTGATGAAAATAAAATAACCGCCATAGGTGTTTGTTCCACAATTGGTTGACTGAAGACGGGACAGCCGCCCATTCATGCGTTAGTGTCCCTTTCTGCGGTAACATGGACTCTTACCAACGTGATTCAACTTTTTTTTCTTCTCCTTACTGAAATAAGCAAGGCGTTTTCGGTTGCCTAGGCAATGCCCCTATCCCTGCAGCAGCACACATAGAAATATAATGAATAGAACGGCTTGGAACCTCTAGCCCTGGCCATTTCACTGGTAGTTTACCCTCGCAATGGCTGCCTGGTATTGTGACGCAATAATTTCCATGGTAATGTAGAATGTTAATTCAAATGATGTTCAGTTGAATCAACAAATCACAGCACATATTGATGGGTATACTTCCTGCTCTACTCTTATCGGTACACTCGCAATAGCAGCCAGTCCACCCATTATGCCATCATTGACTTGAATGGGAATGACCATACGTAATGACCGTCACAGCCCTACATACAACACACCACAACGTAACACAGTCAACATAACTATTAACACAATAGCAGGGTCAGCCATACAGCACAACAAAGAACACAACAGAACAAGATTTTATGTTGCACCAGTAAGGTTGTGCTGGTTTTCAGCACACAAAGCCAGTTCAAACCTCATCCATCCTCAGCCTCAACCTAACAGCACCAGCACCCTCCCCCTGCTCACCTGTGATGCGGTTGGAGATGCTGAAGAGGCGTGACGTGCGGTGGCGTGTGGCGAACGACTCCACGCGGTAGTAGCGATCCCCGAAACACATCCCCAGCAGTTCCTTGCGCACAGTCTTGTTCCACAGGCCGTAGATGAGCGGGTGGCAGACGGCGCTGCAGAAGGACAGCCAGGCCACCAGGGTCTCCAGGCCCTGGGACACGCTGCCCTGACCCCACAGGGCCTCCGTACACACCACCCCCACGTAGGGGCCCCAGGTCACCAGGAAGGTCCCGATCACCACCATAATGGTGACGAAAGCCTTGCACTGGCTCCCAGCATACACTAAACTCCACCGGCTTCCATTGGACGACGTGGACGTAGATGAGTTTTTACGCTGGTCGTTCCTCTGAGCCCCCGATGACGTTTCTTCTGAAGACGCGACCACCGTCGTCCCACAATGCACCTTGCGGGCCTTGAGGCGTGCCACGCGGAAGATTACGCCGTAGCATGCCAACATGGCGAGCAGCGGCGGCAGGCTGCACCAGGTGACCCAGAAGGCGGTGTAGGCAGGGGTGCGGTGCCAGGCCGCCACGCATGTCCACTTGAAGCGGTCGAACTCGAAGGAGGACCAGCCGAAGAGGGGTGGCAGGCAGCCCACCAGGGAGTGCAGCCACACATAGGCGATTGCCACCACCGCCCGGTTGCCTGTGATCTTCATGGGGTAGATCATGGGGTACAGTACAGCATAGTACCTGTGGGCACAATGATAATGACATTATCAAATCTATACATTCTATCAGTGTAAAAAAATATCAAAAAATTATTGCACACAATATGATAGATCGTGAGGCAATGGAGAGAAATAAACATTGCAGTTAGGGAATCCTACATACATTTTTACGTGCAAGGAAATTCCACCAAGAAAGTATGTCCCGGGGATGAGCAGCATAACAACCAACCAGCCAGGAAGTGACAGGGATTTTTAGGCTACGGTCACAGAGCCTCCGTGTCTGGCAAAAGTTAGGAGATGCTTAATGGAAGATGGAATTAAGATATAATTAAAAGTTAAAGGAAAAAGATGGGCTACAACAACCAAGAGCCAACAGGTAGGCCTCTACTTAATTTTCTGAATGGAGTTGATGAGAAAGCGCACGACTGCAGCCTCAACTAGCCTTGCTAGCTAATATTAACTAGCTCCTCCTGGTTTGATGCAGTCAAGACCGGTACTGCGTATTGGATGTTAAATAACCTATACTGAACAAAAATATAAAAGCAACATGCAACAGTTTCATGACTAGGAATACAGATACAAATCTGTTYGTCACAGATAACTTACAAAAAAGGTAGGGGCATGGATAAGAATCTGGTGTGCTCACCATTTGCCTCATGCAGCACGACATCTCTCGCATACAGTTGATCAGGCTATTGACTGTGGCCTGTGGAATGTTGTCCCACTCCTCTTCAATGGCTGTGGCTGTGCGAAGTTACTGGATATTGGCGGGCACTGGAACACGCTGTCGTACACTTCGATCCAGAGCATCCCAAACTTGCTCAATGAGTGACATGTCTGTCGAGTATGCAGGCCATGGACATTTTCAGCTCCCGTGTATTGTGTACAGATCCTTCCGACATTGGGCCGTGTATTATCAGGCTGAAACATGAGGTGATGGCGCCAGATGAATGGCACAACAATGGGCCTCAGGATCTCATCACTGTCTCTCTGTGCATTCTAATTGGAATCGATAAAATGCTAATTGTGTTGGTTGTCCGTAGCTTATGCCTGCCCACACCATAACCCCACCGCCACCATGGGGCACTGTTCACAACGTTGACATCAGCAAACTGCTCGCCCACACATTGCCACACACGTGGTCTGCGGTTGGTAGGCCGGTTGGACGTACTGCCAAATTCTCTAAAATTACATTGGAGGCGGTTTATGGTAGAGAAATTAACATTCAATTCTCTGGCAACAGCTCTGGAGGACATTCCAGCAGTCAGAATGCCAATTGCACACTCCCTCAAAACTTGAGACATCTGTGTTAGAGTGGCCTTTTATTGTCCCCAGCACAATGTGCACCAGTGTAATGATCATGGTGTTTAATCAGCTTCTTGATATGCCACACCTGTCAGGTGGATGGATAATTTTGGTAAAGGAGAAATGCTCTCCAACAGGAATCTAAATACATTTGCGCACTACATTTGAAAGAAATAAGCTTTTCGGGTATATGGAAAATTTCAGGGATCTTTTATTTTAGCTCATGAAACATGGGACCAACACTTTACATGTTGTGTTTATATTTTTGTTCAGTGTAGATATGGCACCTATTAGTCTACTATAGTGCGAGTCAGCTTGTTGGATGGTTGCTGTCTCTCGTCTCTCCCTCCTTCCCGTCTCACTCGCTGACAGTATGGCCCCTCCCCCGCCTGCTAGAGCACACCTCTCCCTCCTCTCGTGCTTTATCTGCTGCTTCCCTCACTTGGCTTAGATCGGGCCAGGTGTGGATCTGATCAGGTATATACAGAACGGGTCTCTATATTTAAAAACGTATTTATGCATATCGGATCCGGGTGGGAAAACCACAGGTCCATTTCGGAACGGGTCCAAAGTGAACACCTCCAGCACAACATCCCCAACAAACATACTGTACCTTGCAAGCAGCCATCCTAGTGTAGGGGTACTATCACTGACCTGTCAATGGCAATGGCCCCCAGGGTGAGCATACTGGCCGAGCTGATGAGCAGGTAGATCAGGGCTGTAAAGTTGCACCACACAACACCAAACACCCACTCCCGCCGCGCTGAGCTCACCGCCACAAAGGGTAACACCAGCACTGACAGCAGCAGGTTGGACAGGGTCAGGCTGAACACAAACTTGTTGCTGGGTGTGAGGAGGTAGGGCCTGCGGTACAGGGTGGCCACGATGAGGAAGTTGCCCAGGCAGGCCAGGAGGGCGATGGTGACGATGAACACTGACTCCAGCACCACCGGGCCCCCACCAGCGTCCCACGCAGCTGTGGCGTTTCCCGCAGTGGAGACATTCCCGCTAGCATTCATGGTGAGACGCTGGGCTGCCGGAGGAGACAGGGCATACCGGGGGACTAGGAGGGGAGAAGATAGGGTTAGAATGAACTGCACACAACCACAGGCTTGGAGTTGAGGTTAGTCGGGGTTGAAGCCTCAAGGGTTCAAATGTAGTTTTCCCAGACTGACCCAAGGTCAGTTTTGCATTTTATCCTCTAATGGTTAGGTTAGGACACACACAAACACACTCTCTCCCCCTTGCTCTCATTGTTTAGCTAGTAAGCTATGCACATTGTATATGTATGGGGAAGAAGAGAAGCCAGATTAGTTCACTAAACTGAAAACAAAGAGACTGACTGGACTGACATTTATACATGTTTGTTTATACATTTGTCAATCTAATTACACGAATGTGCCCAACGTAACAGTACAAAATACTGTAGTCTAGTTAGATTTATTCAGGTGTCAACGTTTTATTGTCACGTGCACAGCTTACATCAGGTGTAAAACAGTGAAATGCTTAGCCTGAAGACTCACACTAAATTCTTCAGCTGCTCTGTCATTCGCTACACACTTTAGTCTGAGACTGCCATCATTGAAGTTGTTTATTGTTAAGACGAGGGGCATTGTACAATTGTAAGTCATCAGCGATTGGATTGTCTCTAACCAATCAGAGTATCAAAGCCAATAAAACATTTTCAAACCACCACACCCACGCGTGTCCTGTCTCTGGCCCAACCCATCGGATTCTGGACCAATCAGACGGCCAGGAATGTGTTTACATTCGGTGAAGGGTCGTGCAGGTATTCAGAGCCAGACTCATTGCAGAGAATAAAGGAATGTCTGTGGCGTAGCATTTGGCCAGAGAAAGGAGTCTGGGCAGCCAGGCAATAAAATGCTTACTTGCGAGCTCATCCCAACAGAGCAGTAATAATTTAAAAAAAATAAAACACGAGAAATGCAAAAAAATTGAGAATGCAGTTATATACAGGTCAGTGCCAGTACCATTATTAGAATGTGCATGGGTAATGGAGTGATTGAGGTAGTTATGTACATGTAAACAGGGGTAAAAAGTGACTGGTAGCAAGATAAATATGAATGATAATAATAATCAATATAGCAGCAGCATAAGTGGATGTGTGCATGGTGATGAGTGTGTGTATGTGTACACTGAGTTTACAAAACATTAAAGATACCTGCTCTTTCCATGACAGACTGACCAGGTGAAAGCTATGATCCCTTATTGATGTCACTTGTTAAATCCACTTCAATCAGTGTAGATGAAGGGGAGAAGACAGATTAAAGAAGGATTTTTAAGCCTTGAGACATGATTGTGTGATTCAGAGGGTGAATGGGCAAGACAAAAGATCTAAGTGCCTTTGAACTGGGTATGGTAGGTGCCAGACTCACCGGTTTGTGTCAAGAACTGCAACGCTGCTGGGTTATTCACGCTCAACAGTTTCCCGTGTGTATCAAGAATGTTATACCACTCAAAGGACATGCAGCCAACTTGACAACTTTGAGAAGCATTGGAGTCAACATGGCCAGTACCCTGCGGAATGCTTTCGACACCTTGTAGAGTTCTGGGGGGGACACTCAATATTAGGAAGGTGTTCCTAATGTTTGGCATACTAAGTGTCAGTGTAGGTGTGTGTCTGTGTGGGTAAATACCTGTGGATGAACATTGAGTCAGTGCTGATGGTTTGTGGGTGAGGGAGGCAGTAGTTGTTAGCTATTCAACAGTCTTTGGCAA
>NC_036875.1:17987340-17992103 GCF_002910315.2 Salvelinus sp. IW2-2015 | reverse complement strand
GAATAATGAAGTAAATTACAAGCATTTCACAAGTGTCAAAGGCTTTTATTGACAATTACATGAAGTTGATGCAAAGAGTCAATATTTGCAGTGTTGACCCTTCTTTTTCAAGACCTCTGCAATCCGCCCTGGCATGCTGTCAATTAACTTCTGGGCCACATCCTGACTGAGCAGCCATTCTTGCATAATCGATGCTTGGAGTTTGTCAGAATTTGTGGGGTTTTGTTTGTCCACCCGCATCTTGAGGATTGACAACCAGTTCTCAATGGGATTAAGGTCTGGGGAGTCTTGATTGACAACCAGTCCTCAGCAGTCCAATCCCTGTACCTTTTGCAGAATATCAGTCTGTCCCTGATGTTTTTCCTGGAGAGAAGTGGCTTCTTTGTTGTCCTTCTTGACACCAGGCCATCCTCCAAAAGTCTTCGCCTCACTGTGCGTGCAGATGCACCACACCTGCCTGCTGCCATTCCTGAGCAAGCTCTGTACTGGTTGCCCCGATCCCGCAGCTGAATCAACTTTAGAGACGGTCCTGGCACTTGCTGGACTTTCTTGGGCGGCCCTGAAGCCTTCTTCACAACAATTGAACCGCTCTCCTTGAAGTTCTTGAAGATCCGATAAATGGTTATTAGGTGCAATCTTACTGCAGCAATATCCTTGCCTGTGAAGCCCTTTTTGTGCAAAGCAATGATGACGGCACGTGTTTCCTTGCATGTAACCATGGTTGACAGAGGAAGATCAATGATTCCAAGCACCACCCTCCTTTGAAGCTTCCAGTTTGTTATTCGAACTCAATCAGCATGACAGAGTGATCTCCAGCCTTGTCCTCGTCAACACTCACACCTGTGTTAACTTCTCTGGGATATATGTGGGACGGTAGCGTCCCACTTGGCCAAAAGCCAGAAAAATGTATCGCGCCAAATTCAAATATATTACTATAAAAATCAATCTTTCATGAAAATCACACATGAAAGACACCAAATTAAAGCTACACATGTTGGTGAATCCAGCCAACATGTCTGATTTCAAAAGATTTATATTCCATAGTAACATCTGACAAAAATATCTAAAGACACTGAAGCAGCAAACTTTGTGAACATTTATATTTGTGTCATTCTCAAAACTTTTGGCCACGACTGTATACAGTGCCTTTGGAAAGTATTCAGACCCCTTGACTTTTTCCACATGTTGTTATGTTACATCCTTATTCTAAAATTGATTAAATATATATATTTTCAGCAATCTAAACACACTACCCCATAATGACAAAGCAAAAACAGGCTTAGACATTTTTGCAAATGTATAAAAAACAACTGAAATACCTTATTTACATAAGTATTCGGACCCTTTACCTCATCATTCTTAAATGGAAGAAGTTTGGAACCACCAATATTCTTCCTAGAGCTGTCCGCCAGGCCAAACTGAGCAATCGGGGCGAAGGGCCTTGGTCAGGGAGGTGACCAAGAACCCAATGGTCACTCTGAAAGAGCTCCAGAGTTCCTCCGTGGAGATGGGAGGATATTCCAGAAGGACAACAATCCCTGCAGCACTCCACTAATCAGGCCTTTATGGTTGAGTGGCCAGACAGAAGCCACTTCTCAGTAAAAGGCACATGACAGCCCACTTGGAGTTTGCCAAAAGGCACCTCAAGATTCTCTGGTMTGATGAAACCAAKATTTAACTCTTTGGCCTGAATGCCAAGCGTCACATCTGGAGGAAACCTGGCACCATCCCTACGGTGAAGCATGGTGGTGGCAGCATCATGCTGTGGGGATGTTTTTTAGCGGCATGGACTGGGAGACTAGTCAGGATCGAGGCAAAGATAAACAAAGCAAAGTACAGAGAGATCCTTCCAACAGGACAATGACCCTAAGCACACAGCCAAGACAACACAAGAGTGGCTTCGGGACAAGTCTCTGAATGTCTTGAGTGGCCCAGCGAGAACCCGGACTTCAACCCGATCGAACATCTCTGGAGAGACCTGAAAATAGCTGTGCAGCAAGCTTGAGAGGCTCTGCAGAGAGGAATTGGAGAAACTCCCCAAATACAGTTGTGCCTAGGTTGTAGCATCATACCCAAGAAGACTCGAGGCTCTAATTGCTGCCAAAGGTGCTTCAACAAAGTACTGAGTAAAGAGTCTGAATACTTATGTAAATGTRWTATTTCAGCTTTTTATTTTTAACAAATTTGCAAAAATGTCTAAAAACTTGTTTTGGCATTGTAGTTATGGGGTACTGTGTGTAGAATGATGAGGGAATAAAACAATTTAATCAATTTTAGAATAAGACTAATGTAATAAAATGTGGAAAAAGTCAAGTGGTCTGAATACTTCCAAATGCACAGTAAGCCCAGATTTCACAAAGTCTGGAGAAGTGTTTGACTTCTCAAGAGCCACATTAGTATGATCCCGCAATCCACAGAGACCGACATAAAGATGACCTGGAACAGCTCCAGTGACACTACTTCCAACTAACCCTTTATGATATGTGGATTTTTTTGTACAGAGCTGATAATGAAAACCCACACTAACTCCCGTCTGTAGGTCTAGAGACCTGGAGGGGATAACTGCTCTCAGCGAGTGTTTGATACGGACCTGGCTTGTTTCCTACCGGTGTATAACGTGTTTGTGAGGTACAGTTGAAGTCGGAAGTTTACATACACTTAGGTTGGAATCATTGAAACYCATTTTTCAACCACTCCACAAATTTGTTGTTAACAAACTATAGTTTTGGCAAGTCGGTTAGGACATCTACTTTGTGCATGACACAAGTCATTTTTCCAACAATTGTTTACAGACAGATTATTTCACTTATAATTCACTGTATTACAATTCCAGTGGGTGAGAAGTTTACATACACTAAGTTGACTGTGCCTTTAAACAGTTTTGGAAAATTCCAGAAAATGTGTCATGGCTTTAGAAGCTTCTGATAGGCTAATTGACATCATTTGAGTCAATTGGAGGTGTACCTGTGGATGTATTTCAAGGCCTGCTTCAATAGATGCCTCTTTGCTTGACATCATGGAAAATAAAAATGAATCTGCCAAGACCTCAGAAAAAAATGTAGACCTCCACAAGTCTGGTTCATCCTTGGGGCAATTTCCAAAACACTGAAGGTACCACGTTCATCTGTACAAACAATAGTACACAAGTATACACCATGGACCATGCAGCTGTCATACCGCTCAGGAAGAGATGCGTTTGTCTCTAGAGATGAACGTACTTTGGTGCGAAAAGTGCAAATCAATCCCAGAACAACAGCAAAGGACCTTGTGAAGATGCTGGAGGAAACAAGTACAAAAGTATCTATATCCACAGTAAAACAAGTCCTATATCGACATAACCTGAAAGGCCGCTCAGCAAAGAAGAAGCCACTGCTCCAAAGCCGCCATAAAAAAGCCAGACTACGGTTTACAGCTGCATATGGAGACAAAGATCGTACTTTTTGGAGAAATGTCCTCTGTTCTGATGAAACAAAAATACCGGTTTCCGGTTTGGAGCGTGCAGTTGCATTCCGCGTCGCTCCCACAGGTAGTTACCATTTTCATTCATTTTCATTACAGTACACAGGTTTGATGTTGTTTGATCTTAACGAGCTACATATCCGTCTTTGATCAAACGATAATTGGAGTTAGTTATTGGGGTTATTTGGGTTCGCTACGCCAGCTATTTTCGTCCGAACGTAACAACGTAGTCACACTGCTAGCTAGCCACGAAATAGCAGCATAGCAGCACTTGGAAAACGATTACATTACAACGGAAACGACTTGATTATGTTAGTGTTAGCTAGGCTACCCAGGTTCTCTATGCTTATCTTTGTATCTAAGATAATTGTGTAGCTTAGATGTTGGTTAGAGTATTATTCGTTAACTAGCCAGCTATTCTCGTAACGTAACGTAGTCACACTGCTAAGCTAGCAGCTAGCCACCGAATAAGCAAAATTAGCAGCTTGGAGAAACGATTAATATACCACAACGGAACGACTTGATTAGTGTCTGTTAGCTGGCTACATAGTTGTCTTTGCTATCTTTGTATCTAAGATAATTGTGTACGCTTATGAGTTGGTTTGGCATAATTATTTCGTTAACGTAGCCAGCTCATTTTCGTCCACGCACCTGCGCTGCCGGTCTCTACTAGTCAACCTGCTAGCTAACACTCTAGTATGGCCAACTTCTACGAATAGCAGCACTGTAGAAACTCACACTACAACTTACCATCAATACACTGATGGTGTAGTAGCTTACATTGATATATCTTTAGTGATTTACATTAGTAAATAAGTTGTCTTGTTGTCCCTGTAGCAAGATAATTTTGTTTGAGAAATATTTCGAGGTTACCTAGCAGCTACACGTCTCAACAAAGTCAACAACGCAGCCACTGGCTAGCCAGCCACTTCACGCGCAGCAGACGGTATATCATTTTAGTCATAAGATTATTATTTTTATTTTTGAACGTAACTTAACTTCTGAACACAGTGTAGTCCCTTGGTTCATTCTATTCCTTTGCATTAGTCGTAGCCTCTTTCTGTAAGCCTGTCACTATGTGTCTGTCCTATCCTCTTTCTCTCCTCTCTGCCAGGACCATACCAACAGCTTTCACACGCGTGGCCGCGCCATTCTAACCTGGTGGTTCCAGCGCGCACGACCACCTGTGAGAGTTTCAGGTCTCCCGTGAGCAGATCTTGGATACGTCCGATCTGCAGCAACAAGGCATGAGTTTCATCTCTCAGCGTATGACGTCCCGCCAGTTCCCTCGGATTCTGGCACTG
>NC_036875.1:17948387-17984456 GCF_002910315.2 Salvelinus sp. IW2-2015 | reverse complement strand
ACAAGAGAGAGATTTCCTTGATGATTTGTGTGAGATTGAGGGCATCAAGCTTGGATTGTAGGACTGCCGGGGTGTTAAGCATATCCCAGTTTAGGTCACCTAACAGAACAAACTCTGAAGCTAGATGGGGAGCGATCAATTCACAGATGGTGTCCAGGGCACAGCTGGGAGCTGAGGGGGGTCGGTAGCAGGCGGCAAAGTGAGAGACTTATTTCTGGAGAGATTCATTTTTAAAATTAGAAGTTCGAACTGTTTGGGCATAAGACTGGAAAGTATGACAGCACTTTCCATGGTAACTCTGCAGTGATGCAACTCCTCCCCTTTGGCAGTTCTATCTTGACGGAAAAGTGTTATAGTTGGGTAATGGAAAATCTCAGAATTTTGGTGGCCTTCCTAAGCCAGGATTCGGACACGGCAAGGACATCAGGGATGGCAGAGTGTGCTAAAGCGGTGAGTAAGGCAAAACTTAGGGAGGAGGCTTCTGATGTTGTACATGCATGAGCAAAAGGGCTTTTTCGATCACAGAAAGTCAACAAATGAGGGTGGACGGGACATGCAGGGCCTGGGTTTTACCTCCACATCACCGAGGAACAGAGGGTAGTAAGGATGAGGGTGCGGCTAAAGCTATCAAAAACTGGTCGCTAGAGCGTTGGGGGACAAGAATAAAAGGAGCAGATTTATGGGCGTGGTAGATAATAGAATTCTGGCAATAAATGTGCAGACAGGGTATGGAGGGGCGCCGGGTACAGCGAGGCAAGCCAGGCACTGGTGATTGATAAGAAGGTTGTATTTCTCTGGACATGCTGGTCTCAATGGGTGAGGTCACCTACATGTGTGTGGGGGTGGACCAATAGGGGTCATCAAGAGGTAACGGAGAGTGGAACTTACAGGTCCATTGCAAAACCAAAAGCAATGATATATGAAAATAGCCTGACAACAGTAATTGCAATGCAATATTTGATACTTTGAGAGAGACATACAATAAGGCATAGAAGTGATTTGCAGGTCTGTTTGGGAGAGCTAGCTAAAACAACAGGTAAGATAACAGCAGCAGAACAGGGTGCTAGTTCTAACACAGCCACAACCAGGTAAAAGGCGACGACTTAGGCAGAGAGGTCGGATTTAAGCTACACACGATCTGAGTTAAAGCACATAGCGAGCCGACAGATAAAACACAATATTAAACAGAATGGGTAACCGGTTGAAAAAAAAAAAAAAAAAAAAAAATTAAATGGGACCAAATGTTTCCAAAAGCTAATTGCATCAGCTATGTAGCCAAGTGATCACATAGTGTCAGGGGGCAGCCGTTAGATTGAGGCAGGTGAGGCTCCACTAAGCTTAGCACGGGCGTTTAAAGTTTACGTAGCCAGGGGGTGGTCTGCTCAGATGGAGGGGGGTCTGCTCAGAACGTGGTCGTGTCGACAGAGAATCCAGAGAATCCAAGGCGAATGGCGAAAGAGAGGTTGTGAATTGTAAATTGTGTTTGCTAACTGGTGCTTAGTTCGTGGGCAGTGGGCGTAACTGCGCTAAGCTCAAGCTAGCTGTTGAGGATCAGAGTAGTGGCTCCAGGGATTACGGCAGGAATCCGGCGTTGTTGTCGAGAAGAACAGTCCGATGCTGTAAAAATTGGTGAGTAATTATCCAGGCTAATAACAGGGCTGGTGTCTGTGCAAAGGTAAAAAGTACTAGCAGCGGCAAAAAAAATGGCTAAATAGCTTGTAGCTTGATTTAGACAGTTTGTGATGTAGTTGGCGTGGCCTTGTGTCGGCAAAAAAAGGTCGCAGTTCCAATTGGCAAATAAGGAGGTATTGTAGCCAAGAATTCGCTGGTAGATCCTCTTCGGCTACCGGCGAGAATGCGGGCCATGCTCGAGGCTAGCTCAAGGCTAACTGGTGCTTGCTTCGGGCATGAGGTGTTAGCAGTAGTAGCCACTCGGCTTGCAGATTAGCTAGCTGTGATAATATGCGTTGTAATTGTCCCAAGCTTGCCGTCAGGAATCCGTGATGTGGTAGAGGAAAAAGCAGTCCTATATGCTCTGGGTTGATATCGGGCGCTTGCAGATCTGGCAGGTATTGGCCCGGTATTTGAAGCTGGCTGTGTCCGAGTTAGGGCGAAGACCTGCAGCAGTGGCTACTGACTACTAGCTAGTAGCTAGTTTATCTTGGCTAGCTTCTGAGTGGGGTTGACGGTTCTAAGTATATAAAAAAAGCAGGTCCGTACCACATTGGGTGAGGCGGAATGTAGGAATGTATATATTCAGTTCTAGATGGAAAGTGAAATTAAAATATATACGAAATGTATACGAAAAATACGAATACTATTTACACGGGACAGACAGGACAAAGACACATCCGACTGCTACGCCATCTTGGATTATGATGGGAAGCTTGTTGTGGGAAGCTTGTGGAAGGCTACCCGAAACGTTTGACCGCAGTTAAACAATTTAAAGGCAATGATACCAAATACTAATTGAGTGTATGTAAACTTCTGACCCACTGGGAATGTGACAAAATAAATAAAAGCTGAAATAAATCATTCTCTCTACTATTATTCTGACATTTCACATTCTTAAAATAAAGTGGTGATCCTAACTGACCTAAGACAGTGAATATTTACTCTGTACTAAATGTCAGGAATTGTGAAAAACTGAGTTGAAATGTATTTGGCTAAGGTGTATGTAAACTACCGACTTCAACTGTATGTGTGTGTGTGAGGTGTATGTAAGGTAGACTGGTGCCAATGCTTCAGTATCAGGACAATGCAATGTATAGCTGGGCAATATGGACAAAAAAAACAYATCACAATAAATTGACTGAATTACCGCGATAACAATAAATTGAATGATACGTTTATAACATTAATGTGCACCACAGTTGTTGTTTTTTATATCACCCTTAAAACTACTACTTTGAATGTTGTAGGTATTGTGAACCATCCCGAGGGGTAGGGATCAATGGGAGTCAGAGGGGTGGGGGGAATCCTGGCCGACGTCACAGAACTCCCCAAACACACCCCTTACTAAAAAAGGCACAGGGCAATTACGCACGGACAAAAGGGAAACAAGGGAGACGTGGGAGGAGAGAAACACATGGACAAAGAAACAAGGAGAAATATAGAACTAGAAAAGGAAACATTGAGACGACATTGAGAGACAAAGAACGGATTAAGAGACGAATAACATGCATGAATAATGCCCGTAGCGAAGAGCCAAAGCCAAGCCTAGTCACAAAAGAGTATTTAATTTGTTATCGAAAGACTCTTTGGTAAATAAGTGAAGTGCTCTAAACCAAGCTAGGATTTTGTTWCCCCTTTCTTGAACCGGCCGAGTGCCATTCTGTGAACAGTAAATAGATCATTTTTATTTTTGCAACTTAAAAAAGACGACTCTTCCTCTGTTTACGCCACACCTCGCTACTGCATAGATCGGAACCTCTCTGGTCACACTATCARTTGTCCCATTAACAATCCCCATATTAGCACATTTATTTAATGTAAACACATTCTTCTAATAGGGCCCTATAGGTTATTTATCGTGATGACCGATATCAGCGAAATGTTCACGATAAGTGGTCAGTTTGGTGTCCATTATTTTCGGTTTACCGTCCCAGCTCTAACGTAATGTTCAGATATCCCCTGCTACGTGCACATATTGGGGAGACGTTCTGAACAGTGTGTGTGATAATATGCAGTAATAATGTATAATAGCATAGTCTGATAACCAGTAATAATGAGAATAGCTGCTAGTGTAATAGAAAGAGATGGCTGGCTACCTTGTCTGTGGATCATTCCTCCATGCATTATCCTGGCTACGATACAGTGGTTCAGATCGTTCATCTTCAGCGTGATGCCCTGGAGAGAGAGGACAGGGGTCAGAGGTCAGCAAACATTGAGGTCATAGAAAGGTCGTATAGGGTTAAGCTCAGGTTCAGGGACTGAGGCGCTAGGCTGATCTCACACAGACAGGGAAGAGAAGGGAGAAAAAGCTAGAGTCGATAGTGTGTGTGTGTGTATGTCTGTGTGTGTGTAAGAACAGACTGTGTATGACTGTGCTTGTGGGACTGTTGTGCGGGATAATAAATACAGTTAGCGTTTGAGCGCGTAATTGCAGTGTCTAAGGTTGCAAAGCTACCGGTATTTTACCAAAGTTACCAGAATCTTCGGTMATTTTGGTAATGAACAGAAAATATATGGTAATATATGGTAACTTTGGTCATTTATACTTGAATAACTTAAAAAGGTTTTCATATATAGTATTAATTGTTTATAGATGTGTTCATATTGTCCATGAGTTTAGCAGAGTTGTGGACTCAAGTCACATGACTTGAACTCGAGTAACAAATTTGATGACTCGAGACTCGACTTGATWGAAAATAACTTGAGAATTGACTAGGACTTGGAGCCTCAAGACTCGACTTGAAATTTTCTGGCCATATTTTGTAATGTTTTGTCACTAAATTTGTGGCACAGAATCCGTGAATTACCCTCCACGCAGCCAGAGACAGTAGTCTTAAAATCGCCTGTGCAAATAAATGTATAATTCAACAAAAGATTGGCTAGTGAAACGCACACTTGGCCCTCTCATTGCAAACTGTCAATCAACACAGGTCAGGTAAGCTAGCGAACAGATTGATTTGCTGTACACACACACAAACAAAAGTTTGGGGTCACTTAGAAATGTCCTTGTTTGTGAAAGAAAAGCACATTTTTGGTCCATTAAAATAACATCAAATTGATCAGAAACACAGTGTAGACATTGTTAATGTTGTAAATGACTATTGTAGCTGGAAATGGCAGATTTTTTTAATGTAATATCTACATAGGAATACAGAGGCCGATTATCTGCAACCATCACTCCTGTGTTCCAATGGCACGTTGTGTTAGCTAATCCAAGTTTATCATTTTAAAAGGCTAACTGATCATTACAAAACCCATTTGCAATTATGTTAGCACAGCTGAAAACTGTTGTTCTGACTAAAGAAGCAATAAAACTGGCCTTCTTTAGACTAATTGAGTATCTGGAGCATCAGCATTTGGGGGTCTGATTACAGGCTAAAAATGGCCAGAAACAAAGCACTTTCTTCTGAATCTCGTCAGTCTATTCTTGTTCTGAGAAATGAAGGCTATTCCATTGGAGAAATTGCCAAGAAACTGAAGATCTCGTACAAYGCTGTGTACTACTCCCTTCACAGAACAGCGCAAACTGGCACTAGCCAGAATAGAAAGAGGAGTGGGAGGCCCCTGGTGCACAACTGAGCAAGTTTATTGTGCACATGAACGTTCGCAAGACTTCTGTTTAATTTCATTCAATGTATGGTTTCCTTTGTTCATATTTCCTGGGTTATGTCGGAGTTCCGTGTGTCTGTGTCCTATGTCGCGTTCATTCTGGTTGTGCGTAATAGGAGTGTGAAAGCCTCAGTGAGCATAGAAATAGGCTACATGGCCCGCGCTCCACACTTGAGTCAGTACGTTGAATACAAGAAAATKATTGTTCCAGGTGTAAAAGGAAATTAAATATCATTAATAATCATTAAGTCTGATTAAGACGAATGCATGTGGACATTTCCTTTTACATTGTAGAACCAGTTTATTGGGTGTAATTGCATGATCCTGAGAGAGGCCAAATGCTTATATGTACCTGTTTGAGCTCCTGCTAGATAGCTTCAATATGGTTTCTCAARGGGAGACTACAGTCCTGCCCTCTACCCGTGTCCCTTCAGATAGGACAGGTTAAGCCTGATATAGAGACTTTTTTTCTTTTGGGCTATTCTCCATGTATATTTGGTAAATATACTTTAATATTTTGTATGATATGGAGCTTTCGTCATTGGATCATCAAGACTAGTAAATATATCTACTCACTGAGCACGTCAACCCGAATTACCCAATGTGTGTGTTTATAGCCCGTGCATGTGTACGTGTTTGTGTGTGTGTGTCGTACCATAGGTTCGTCAGTGTTCTTCTGGAACTGCACCAGGCGTACTCGAGTCACGTTCTCCAGGTCCATGTCCCCGTTGGTGCTCTCGGGAGATTCTCCGTTCAGGTAGGGAGAGGTGGGCGGGGGCGTGACCCTCAGAGCCTCATCACTGTACACCTCATGGGCCACCACGTCATGGGTCTGGAGCAAGGCCTAGAGACAGGGGAACAGAAAAAGGTGGATTGGGAGATGGGGGGAGGGAGTGGGAGCAAGACAGAATGTCATCAAGGGTCTGCAGCAAGGCTCACCTCGACACACAGCAAGTAATAGATTCTCACACACAAACGGTATATTCATGAAGGCTTCATAGCATACCATAGACAGGAGAAGTCACCCCCTACCGCCTCTTAAAAACCTACATACAGACACCCATCACAGACTGCTAGCTTTATTCAATGACAGAGAGAATTTCTGAGAGGCACTTTAACAAAAAACTAGGGACATCGTAAGACATGCAAGCATAAAACCCCAACAAAGACTAACCTGCCACTGGATTCCCCTAGGGCATACACTCATCCCACGCACTTATCGAAAGTTAAAACACACACGCACACACACACACTTTACCACAAGAGCCCACTAATGAGAGCAGGCTCATGGGTTTGAAGATAATKAATCCCCCCACCCGCAGATAGAGGCTTTAAAGTGACAGTCCACCACTAACTTTATTTCAACACCCAGGTCTGAGGTGATTTCAGCAGTAAAGTGCATGCTACCTTCAGTCGAACAATGCTATGGACACAACATAGACGARTGCTGTAACAGTGTCATAACTACTTTATATTAGGCAGGATTCAGGTTAGCAGAAAATGATTATACCTTCAGCAAACTACGCTACTACAACAGGTACTTAAAAGCTAGACACTCCTGTACTCAAGTTACAAGAGAAAAAAACTGAATTCCCAAACAAATGCATTCTGAAGTCAACCCCAGAGTTCTAGAATATCTGGTCAACAGTAGAGTTTGAGAAAAATAGAAAAATGTAATTCAACAGTCTTAGTAGCATGCTCCTGAGAGACTGGTGTCAGGCTGGGGACACACATACCTTTCCCTTTGTGTGTGTGTGTGTGTGTGTGTGTGTGTGTGTGTGTGTGTGTGTGTGTGTGTCTAGGAATGTGGCTGCTTGTACCTAATGGTGCCTCCCTCCCTCGTCTCACCTCCTCTGCCCCCCCCCCTCCTCTCTCTTCCCTCCACCTATCCCCTCTCCCTGCCTCCATTCTTGTCAGACTGGGTAAAGCTTGGCCCCAAATCAGATACGACTCACTGACCGCTCCGTTCCTCACAGAATCTCTCCCTCTTTCCAAAACGTCCCTTCCATCTCTCCCTCCACACTATAGCCTGTAGTGCTAGGCCCCAACTTTCTCTCTTCCTCCCTTCCCTCTAAGACAGGCTCCGCTCCACATGGATACATTACATCAGACACATTCTCCACCCCTCTTTCTCCCCATTTCTTTCTCTCACTCTCTCTCCTGACTAATCGCTCACTCTGCCCCCGTTCCAACTGCAATCTAATGTTCTTCTCCTCCAAATGTCCCAATACAACTCCAACATATATACAGCTCTCTCTCTCTCTCCTTTCTCTATCCATCCTGTGGAAGTGTGTGATTAATAATGCCTCGGTGATAAGAGGACGACTCCTCCCTCCTCCACTTCCCCCACCCCCTTCTCTCTTTGTTGTATTGACCTCTTCATTGATCAGAGGGGAGGATAAGACACAGTGACGTGATGAGATTAACAGTGAAGCTTTTAAAGCACCTTGAGAAGTGAGACTGTTTTTCTGTCTTTAACACTGGGAACAAAAGACCAGGGAGGTCACTGATCACACACACACACACCACACACACACACACACACCTATGGAGTCTTCCTATCTCTTCTGTTCCCCTCTTTCTCTGTGAGGGTCTCTAGAGATGTAAAGGACCTGATTTAGCACACTATTCTCTCTGTCTGTCTGTCTGCATGGAGTTTCAGTCTTGCCTACGGCATCCCACAGGGGGATTGACATAAATAAACTTTAAAAAAAACCTTCCTCTTCCTTTTTTATTTTCTCTTGCTTTCGGTCACTCTACCACCCTCCCTCTCTGTCCATCTTCCTTCATCTACTCCCCCCTCTCTCTGCTATAGCTTCAGTCATGGCACCTAAACACAGCCAAGTCGAGGCCAAGTCGAGGTGTGTGTGTGTGTGTGTGTGGTTTCACTGACCATAAAGTGCGGCTGGGTCAGTATCCGTCTGAGCTCCTTGGCGTCGTGGTTCTCCGGGTAACAAGAGATCTCTTCCAATACCTGTGAGGTAGAGACAACAGCGCAGGGCGTCAGTCAGTTGGCCTTTCTGTAGAGTTAAAGTAGTCCTGCTCAATGCCTGTTCCAACCACACAAACGCAGGAGTGTATGTGTGGACTATTGAGTGACACAGTACATCAACCTCTGACCTGATTATACACACATACATACCCTCTCACAGTTCCTAAAACACACCCCTTTAGAATCACTTCAACCAGTAAAAACATAACTTTGAAATCCGTCAGCCCATGAACCCCCCTCCTGGCTTCTCTTAACCAATCAGAGTCCACCTTAGGGCTTCGTCACGCCCCCTGCCTCTGAGTGACTTGATTTGGCATCTGCTATGTCCCATCTGCCTGCTGAATGAGGCGATGGAGAGGTCTGGCGCATAGAGGTGTGTGTGTGTGTGTGGCAAATGAAAGGTGTATGACGTGTGTATTCATTGCAAAACATGAATCCAGTGCCATCACCATTGATCAATCAGTGTGTGTGTGTGTGTGTGTTCAATACTGTTGTATCCATTGACTCATCATCTCTGATCAATTTAAAGACATTCACACCTCTCAGACCCAAACCTAACATCATCAGAGACAAACAGTTTACATACAGTACTAGTAGGATATTACCAACTTTGAGATAAAACATGAACAGACCCAGAACTTTACAACCTCTTTTAGAGAGAACACACTCACAGCCACACTACAGACGCCTTTAAAGACTCACACACTGAGCTACAGCCTACATGGGTCGAGCTACAGCCTCACGTATGCATAGTCACAGACAGCTCTACGCTTTGCCCAGTCTCCCTCTGTCAAATACCAAAATGCTTTAAAACAAAACCAACTGGTTTTTCTGTCGATTTTGTTTGTGTGTGTGTTGGGTTGTGAAAGACGTCAGGGGGCTTACATATTCCAGGTGTCTCAAAGCGGCACTTGCGTCGTCTTGGGTGGAGCTCTTTAGACCAGAAGGAGGACACAGGGAGGGACAGTTATGCATGTGACCTCTGATGTTGTCGTTGCTCCTCACAGGAGGAGTCAGGGGTCATTGGGTCAAAGATCAGGGGATGTCAGGAGGGTCGGGGGGGGGGGGGGTAAAGTTTGATAAAGGTAAAAGATGACGGCATCGAGGTGGGGGGGGGTGAAAGGTTAGTGTCTATACGCTTAGTAGAGCCACAGAGACAAGGGTCAAATCTGTGCTAGTATCATTTTAAAGCATTTCAGTGTCGCCAGTGGGGATCAGTAGCAGGAAGCCAAGCAGAGTATTTCAGCAGAAGTCCCTTTAAGTCAACGGTGGGAAAGAAAGAATAGAGGTTTTGTCCTGTGGTGAAATACTGGATCAATGTGTCTAACATTGACTAGAAAGACACTCAGATCAGAACTCAGGAAAAAAGTAAGGATTTCAGCAGAGACAAAATAAAAGGACCCACCACTAGAGGGAGTATGGCAACTAAAGAAACATTACACGCACACATGCATAAAAAAGGCACACACAAGCATGCACTCGCCCACACATCTGTTCAGTCTCCCTCCATACAACCTAATCCAACTAGACTAGTTCAAAAAAAGGGAAAACTATGACCCAGACACAACGATAAGTAGGCCATGACTAAGTCCCCTCCAGGACCAGACTGGGTCAACTCGAGTTGGTTCATTACTGAAGTCCTTTAGACTCCAAAGCCACATAAAGAGTCCTAACACTGCTCTAAAGGTCTTTTCCAGTGTTAATAGAGCTGTGTTAGTTTTTCCACCCACTCCCTCCCTCTCTCTTCTTCTTAGTCAGACATACATTTTAATTGCTCTCCACATACAAAAGAGCCCAATACGAACATTTCACACTTACAACACGTGCGCTTGTTTTGTCAAAGTCCATACACACGCTAACGATGCATGCCGCCACCCCCTCAGGCTCTCCATCTAGGCTGGTTCATTGAGAGTGTGTGAGTGCAGCTAGTTGGCTTGAGGTAAACACTATGTACCAGAGTATGCGAGGCCACTGGGCTGTTTGGTACCAATGGTGCATAAAGGAAGTAATGGCCCCAGAGGTCACAAAACAGCCCACCCCAATACACTCCACTGTTCCACAAACAACTACAGCATAGACAACAAATAACGGGGAAATGTGTGTGTGGGTGTCTTTTTGATGTATATGCGTGTGTTTGTGTGTGTGTGTAGTTCTGACACACACACATACAACTGAGAAAGTGCAAATAAACAAGCACTCTGAGCTCGTTATTCTTTTAATACGGTCTATAAATGGTCAAACAGACTGTGGAATAGCTTCACTAACAATGGGTGTGGAAAATCCCAAAAATTAATAGGTCTTTTAAGTTTGTGGAAAAGGCTACATACAGTGCATTCGGAAAGTATTCAGACCCCTGAATACTTTCCGATTTTTTCCACATTTTGTTATGTTACAGCCGTTACAGCCTTATTCTCAAATGGATTAAATAAAACATTTTCCTCATCGATCTACACACAATCGATCTACACACAATACTCCATAACGACAAAGCAAAAACTGTTTTTTAGAAATGTTTGCAAATAAAAACACCTTATTTATATWACTATTCAGACCCTTTACTATGAGACTCAAAATTGAGTTCAGGTGCATCCTGTTTGCATTGATCATCTTTGAGATGTTTCTACAACTTGATTGGAGTCCACCTGTGGYAAATTCAATTGAATGGWCATGATTTGAAAAGGCACACACCTGTCTATATAAGGTCCCACAGTTGACAGTGCATGTCAGAGAAAAAACCAAGCCATGAGGTTGAGGCAATAGTCCGTTTTTGGTGTTGAAGCATGGTGGTGGCAGCATCATGATGTGGGGATGTTTTTCAGCGTCAGGGATAGAGACTAGTCAGGATCGAGGGAAAGATGAACAGAGCAAAGTACAGAAAGATCCTTAATGAAAACCTGCTCCAGATCTCTCAGGACCTCAGACTGGGGCGAAGGTTCACCTTCCAACAGGACAACACAGGGGTGGCTCCGGGACAAGTCTCTGAATGTCCTTGAGTGGCCCAGCCAGAGCCCGGACTTCAACCTGATCGAACATCTGTGGAGAGACCTGAAAATTGCTGTGCAGTGACGCTACACATCCAACCTGACAGAGCTTGAGAGGATCCGCAGAGAAGAATGGGAGAAACTCCACAAATACAGGTGAACCAAGCTTCTAGCCTCATACCCAAGAAGACTCTAGGCTTTAATCGCTGCCAAAGGTGCTTCAACAAAGTACTGAGTAAAGGGTCTGAATACTTTCGTAAATGTGATATCAGTTTTTTTWATTTGTAATACATTTGCAAAACAACAAAAACTGCTTTTGCTTTGTCTTTATGGGGTATTGTGYGTAGATTGATGAGGGGGAAAAACAATTTAATCCATTTTAGAATAAAGCTGTAACGTAACAAAATGTGGAAAAAGTCAAGGGGTCTGAATACTTTCAAAATGCACACTGTATTCTATCTAATAGAATGCATTCCATTCCAAAACTGGCATCTCCCACTCTGACTGCCCTTGTCCACTTTCTTTCAGGGTAGAAACCTTTTGGAATGAAACACAGGGCCTCACTGTTGACAGTTTAGTTGAGTAGTTTCAAACTGTCTTGATCAAATGACTACCTCCCATATTGACTAGCTGTTGTTCCTTAAATCTTCTTAACAAATAAGCCATGTTGGCTGACCTACTATAGACCCAGTTTATAAACCACCTGACCCTAGAATCTGATTCAAGATCAGAGAGACCCTTCTAGTCAAACCTTCTTAATCTGTTTCTTTCAAAATCTGACCCAGCCAGATTGACAAATGTTAAACAAACAGCAGGTACCCAAAGAACGCTTAGGAAGAGAACAGCATTGAAGAGTTAGATAGGATGTCTCAAATTACACCCTATTGCCATATAGGGCACAACTTTTCACTACTTCTGATCAGAGCCACATAGGCTGTGGTCCAAGTAGTGCACTACATGGGAAATAGGGTGTTATTTTGAGATGATGAGATGTGTTAATAAACTAGAGCCGTGTTGGTAAAGAAGACTGATCAGGGCAGAGGCATAGGAAGCAGCATGTGATGATAGAGTTGATCATGTGATCAATCATATAGGTCTTCACAAGCATGGTGACAAGCAAACAACATTATATCAGTGTGTGTGTGTGTGTGTGTGTGTGTGTGTGTGTGTGTGTGTGTGTGTGTGTGTGTGGTGTGTGTGTGGTGTGTGTTGTGTGTTGTGTGGTGGTTCACCTCTTTGACTCTCTGCACAGCATCGCTAGAGGGTTTCTGATCTGGGTGGAGGACTTGGGTTGATCTTGTCATAAACTGAAACAACACGACACACAACACTGAACAACAATGAATGGCTCATGGTGAATCATTTCAATGGCTGAATGATACATTTTGTTCCTTCTCTCTGTACTCAGAATGACCGGTTGTCTTTAGTGCCAGGCTCTCSTYAATKTGGACAATTGCTTGCTTTCATTTAAGCATTACAGAAGATTTACAATGTAGGGAACATGTATTATATAGTTTCTGATGCACAGAAGATTTACAATGTAGGGACATGTATTATATAGTTTCTGATGCAGACTGAAAGAGGAGCAACACTTTGGTTCTGTTTGCAATGAACCAGCTGGCTATACAAGATCAACTGTTGAGGTTGTGTGTATGAATCAGTGTGGAAAACACAATGTACACACAGTGAGTAGTCTCCACTAACCAACCAAGACAAGCAGAGGAGTTGTGTGTAAGACACAAAGAAAAGTCTGGTTCATTGTTCACACTATTTCCCCATAGCTCCTGACCAGAGACACAAGGCAGACCAATAGTACTACCACAAGTAGCATAGTTCTCAGCCGCTGGTTTAGGCAACAATCAGAAACATGGTATGAAAACAGCTAACAGTGAAGCAGCTAACATTTAGTTAATGTGTATTTCTCATTTAGAAGTCGAAACTACAGCTGGGAACAGTCCCGTTTTTCTAGAAATGTACATTCTGTGGCTATCCTTCCGTGAACTTACTTGACTAAATATGTGTGTTATTTGTATGAACACTAACACAGTGATATTCAGACAGTATTATCATGCTAAGTCTGCTGTGTGTGTCATTCCTGAGTATGTGATGGGAAAAGGAGGAGAATATTCAGAATGTTTGAGATGTCTGTGGTGCCTGGGTCTGCAGTGGGAGATAGAGTCAACCATGTTTGGACAGATGCCTGTGTGATGTGTGTGGGGAGTGCATRGGGAGGCTGAGCACTAGACACCTGCTGTTCCTGGGAAAGTTCAGAGTCTCTCTCTGTCTGCTCCTACTGTGGAAGGCTGACATGAGAACCAGGGTAACACCGCATAAGTGKTTTTTTGGGGCCGCCTATGTCCAAACAGTACAGTGATGGAAAAACATTTTCAGTGTAAACTTAAACAACTAAAACCCAGATATAAAGTATGTAGAAAGGATAATGTATATATTTTTAAATAAGATCTTTGAGAACTAACAATAACCAAAACAAAAGCTAGACTCTAAAATGTTTAAAAAAATGATGCATTCGGGAGTATTTTTGTCATGACATGGGGCATAGCTGTGGGAAGTAGGGGTGCTGCAGCTCCCCCTGAAAAATCTGAAGTAATAAAAAAATTCAAATAATAACAATAAAATTATCAAAGTAGTGCACTGGGCCTTTACAACTCCTGTAGTAGCAGACTGATATAGCCATCTGCAGGGTCATGGAAACCACCCACCCACACACACCCACACAACCACACAACCACCAAGACACACACAGTACCTGCTTAATTCTGGGTAGTTGTATGATGTCTCGGTAGCTAACAGGAAATGCTATTTTCAGATCTGCTTGCAATGTTTAGATGTGATGATAAAAACGGTCTTATAAAACTGCGTCAAATATAGACTGTAGGACATACTGTATGAACTTTACACTCGGCGCTTACTCCAAACTACTAATGCGGCTACGTGCTACCATTATCAAAGATCTTACAGATTGCTTATTAAAACTTAAGACATTTTCAGAAACAAGTGTATATACACACACATCTTAAAATATTGTCATTTAACATATCACTCATTTTCCTAACTGTCAAATTGTTGTCGGAAGTTAGTCAACAATGTTCTCCCTAAAAGGAGAAATAAAGCCTTACTTCATCCCAAGTAAGGACCACTGACACACACACACTGAAACAACAAGACCGACTCACCAACCAGATCCCAAGCAGTACCCAAACACCCTAACCCAGAAGAGAATATGCACAACAAGCACTAAGCTAGCTTAGCATCCAGGCTATTGTTACAGTACATCCATTCCGTTTCCTGTGGATCTGTAGTTTCCCTGAGCCTCTCTGTGTGCGAGTGGAGAGGATGGTAACATCAGCCCTACAGATGTACTCACAGATACCCTACTGCAGGCGTCTGGAGTCACACAGCAGTGAAAGGGGCTAAGGCCTGACAATAGCACCCATTGTTCACTCTCTTTTCAGTGCAGAAGTCTGGGTCTCTCTCGCTCTCCTTGTTTCTGTTGCTTTTCAGAGCTGGATTGTGGGGGTCTCTCTCTCTTTTCAGTGATGGAGTCTGGGTCTCCTCTTTCATTCAATTTTCAGTGCAGCAGTGTGGTCTCTCTTGCTCTCTCTAATGGGCAACTGCAGCAACAGGTTCCTAGAGAAACGCCTCCCCAGGGAGAGAGAGTTGGAGACAAGTCTTCCTCTCTTTCTCTTCTTGAGCCATTCAGCCCCTGGCAAATGGGGCAGGGTCCGTAAGCAACTGCCTCATCCTCCCCCTTCCTCCCTTTTCCACTAACCCTTTTCTAACACTCTATTTGGTAACTCCCTTTCCGAACCCCCTCCAAACCTCACATCCTCAACTTAAGATATTGTAGGCCTTATAAGTTCATGAAACGCATGAATGCGCACGCACACACAACCAACCTAGATAACAGTTTGTGTTGACTGTCAAGTCAGTTGCCAGAAGCTGCATAAGCTGTAATACTTTGTGATGAAGGGTGTGATTCAAGTGTTACCAAGACCCCTTCAGGATTAAGATAAGAGTTTTTAGAGTCAACAGGCCTCAAGTAAGCCCTTTAATAAAACCCGGTTTCCCCCAGCCAGATAGCCTTCAGTAACACACACACACACACAGCTTCTCTCCTAATGTGGCATGAAATCATGAGTGCAGCATAGTTTCCTCTGCAGGGTGTGTGTGTGTTTTGGCAGTGAACTGCTGGTACCCTCTGGAGCAGAGAGGTTTGGTGTTTGGCTGGCTGCTATGAGTTCTGGGTGACAGACAAAACACAGAAAACACAAGAGAGAGGGACAGGGAAAGAGAGAGAGAGGGACAGGGAAAGAGAGAGAGAGAAATGGAGAGAGACTAAACTATCCATCTTCCACTTCTCTTTCTGCAAGAACAACATGACAATATGGTTATAACTCCACATAACCCTCTGATAAACTATATCGAGTTTGCACAATCTTTCTCCCACTTATATTCACTTATTTTCATGTCAACGAGGGAAGGTGTCTACAAACGGGCTAGATAGCTAGCTAAAGGAAATTAGCCGTTAATGTAGTCAGCTAGGACCTACAGACAAAAATGGAGTTAAGAGTATTGGAATGGAGCAGTAGCCTAACTGTCAGAGGCAGACAGAGCCATGGCTGTTGAAGTTTGAGTGTCTGACCTACAGCTAAACTCCCCTCCGCCATAGACATGAGTCAGTCAGTCAGAGAGGAGGTTAAAGATGACTCAATGACAGCTGGTGCCGATCGTCATCTAATGACAGAAACACCACATCTGTCTGACTTACATTTTAGTGGCCCGACTAGCAGTATGTCTGCCTATGTATTGGTCTCATTCTGTGTGTGTGTGTGTGTGTGTGTCTACCCACATCTAGTAGTGTGTGTAGATGCTCATCTTGGAAGACACTGTGTAGGAAGTCCATATCTTTCTCACTGCAGTCGGTCAACGCATGGATCTCCTCAAGACTGTCCAGCACCTGAGACACAGCCCCTGTACACACACACACACAAACACACACACAACGCACGCAAACGCGCACGTCAAAACAGACAATCCATAATCAGTAAGGCAGTTATGTAGGCAACAGTACAATAAAAGAGAATACATTGAACAGGAAATGGAAAAAAGGGACAAATAATGCAAGACAAAACAACAAATGGACAATCACAAAGCACACGCAGGCAGGATCTAGGTGTGTAAGAGTTGATTGCTAGAGAACTAGGGACAACACAGACAGATACAGAACACACATACAGAGCAGTATATACCTAGAGGAGGGATACCTACTTTCTGCTGCAAGTAGTCCTATCAGGAAGGCAGCATTAACACAAACAATACAGAGTTTAAGTTTAGACAAACTGACTAAGTTATCATCCTCATATAGGGACTACATGGACACAGCAACAGTAAAGGATAACTATAATTGTGGCTGAAACATTCTCTGAAAACAGTGCAGCCCATCCAAAGATTTCAGAGGTGCTGAATTGACTTGTTAGTCCAACAAAAAGAACAGCAGTACTGTGTCAGGTTAGAGAAGGTTAGAGAAATTCTAAACTATGTGTGTATGTCTTCAGTAGAGTCCATGTTTTACAGATAATGTTTAATCAAGTGTTGGGCTGGAACAAAAGCCTACAAGCCGCTCTCCAGGATGACGTTTCAGAAGCCGGTGTAAGAGTTAGAGCACTAGAGAAGATACTTTCTTTGTGAAAACAATACCTTGAAAAAGACATAAGACAAAGGGGGATACCTAGTCAGTTGTACAACTGAATGCATTCAACTGAAATGTGTCTTCCACATTTAACCCAACCCCTCTGAATCAGAGAGGTGTGGGGGACTGCCTTAATCGACATCATCAGTGGCCGGGGAACAGGAACCTAGAGTTGTAAATAATTGTGTGTGCGTGCGTGCAAACGTATGTGTGTGTGTGTGTGTGTGTGTGTGTGTGTGTGTGTATGCATGTGTGTATGTTCCTCCTACCCGAGGATGTGGGGTCTTCAGAGAAGTCAGGCATTTCCTCTGGTGGATCTCCGTAGAAGGAGTTAAACTTGTGGCTGGAGACTGCTGCCAGTACGGCTCCCTGAGACAGACAGACAGTTAGACAAACTATCTTCCATGTCAGCACCAAATGTTTTAAAACATTAACACTCCTATTGTCATTCCAACTAGAAAAGGAGAGTATAATTTGGGGAGCTTACCTTGAGCTTTCTCCTGGCGTTGAACTTCCTCAGCTGTTCCACCGTCTCTAGCAGGTGGATCTTATAGGCATAACGGTCTCTCTCCTGATCAATACAATCACAATCTCACTTTACTAGCCTTTCGGTATCCCAAGAAGACAATGTGTGTGTGTGTGTGTGTGTTTGTGGGGACATGTTTAACTATTATTTTGGGGACCAGAAGTCCCCACAAGAATAGTAAACTAACAATAATTTGACCAACTGCGGACATTTTGTTAGTCCCCACGAGGTCAACATGCTATTTCTAGGGCGTTTAGGGTTAAGGTTAGAATTAGTGTTAGAATTAGAATGACTTTAAGGGTTAGGAGCTACGGTTAGTTTTAGGGTTAGGATCTAGGGTTAGGGGTAAGGTTAGGGTAAGAGTACAGGTTAGGGTTAGGATTTTGAATGGGACTGAATTGTGTGTCCCCACAAGGTTAGCTGTACAAGACTGTGTGTGTGTGTGTTTGTACACTGTAAAGGGGTTGCGGTGAATTTGACAGTAACTTACAGGCAGCTCATTGGCAAGTGACTGTATTCCATATTACAGTACCAAAGCAAGTAGTGTGTAATGGCACAGTGCAATACCTTAGAATTTACTGTAAAAACATCAATGCTCCCATAATACAACATACCAGTTAAATTTGTACAGCCCTTTCACAAATGGGTGCAACAGATACAGCCTCTTACAAGGCACACCTCAAAATATGTTAATGAGCCAGACACAACAATACTATACATCCAATTGTGGTCAAAACATTTTTGCCACTGTAAAATACGGTACTGTATTCTGTGGGATGGAATTACAGTACCATTCGAAATACAGCCAATATCCCCCCCACCCCCACACACAAAATGTTCACATAATGCACCATCATTTACAGTATGCTGTGATCCAGTGGAGTTTGAGGCAGACAGTGTGTGTGTGTGTGTGTGTGTGTGTGTGTGTGTGTGTGTGTGTGTGTGTACCTTGAGCCAGGGGTGGTTGAGTGCCTCGTAGACAGTGATTCTCTCTGCAGGGTCCAGCATGAGCATCCGTCTCACCAGGTCTTTAGCGCTCTCTGAGATATGGCCCCATTGTCTGGGGTTTAACTGGAGAGACACACGCACACGGAGAGAGAGAAAAGCACACACACATTTTCAGGTGGGGTAAGGCTACTAATACCATAGGCACAGACTGGAATTTATTATTGTACACATCATTGTGTGGTGCCGTTTTGTAAATCAACTACTACCTTGTATTTGCCTCTGCAGATGGCTTCAAACAGGCGTTCCTTTGTGCCGTAGAAGGGCAGGCAGCCAGAGAGCAGGATGAAGAGGATGACGCCACAGCCCCACACATCTACTGGCTTACCATAAGGCTCCCTCTTCACCACCTCTGGGGCCATGAAGTGGGGTGTTCCTACACGACCTGTAGGGAAGAGACAAAGGGTAGACACACATTCAGTCATACACACATGTGGACGAGTGGCCCTCCTCTGGGACTGTCACCTTGTCGTGGTGAGGGGGCTTATGTACCTCAACGACCCCTCAAGAGCTATGCCGGTGGGAGGTAACTCCCAGCAGGTCTAACCAAACCGGACAGGTCTAGGGCGAGGGATCAGACGAAGCACAGTCCGCCTATTGATCATGGAGCTTTACAAAGGAAAATGATCTACGACCACTGTAGATAACAGTGGGCACAGCTGCCCGGGAAGGGTTGCGAAGCTACTGGTAATTTACCACAGTTACCGGAATCTTTGGTTATTTTGGTAATTAACAGAAAATCTATGGCAATCTATTGTAATTTTTTGTATAATCTTATTTAATTACTTATTTTACATGTGAAAAGGCCAAAGAGGGTCAGAGATAATTACAGACACCTGTGAAAATCTGAAGTACCCGTCTTGTGATAGATAGCATAAAATCCTTGAAAATTATCAAAGATCTGGTAGTTTGAAAATTTCTAGTCACCCATTCAGTAGTTCAAAAAAGATTTCCGAAAGCAAAACTATGGAAACACAACCTCACTAAAACCTTAGCCAAACAGACTACTCTAAAAGGGTGCCCATGAATCCCCTGGCCCAAACTCAACTGAAAGTCCAGGGGAAGAAGAGTCTTCTATAGCTCATGTCAAGAATGAGAATTGGATGCTGGAATGCCAGAACATTTTACCAGACAGGAAAGCTGTCACAAATAGCTAGAGAGATGAGAAGATACAACCTGAGCATTGTTGAAGTCTGAAAGCAGATGGAACACCTTTGGGGAAATATCACAGGTGAAACCATCCTCTTCCTCTGTGCTATGCTCCAACCAACTCAGCTGACTTCGAAGAGAAAAAGTTGCCTTCTATCAACAGCTACAAGCAGTTATTCAAAAAGTACCCAAGAGAGACTGTGATCTAAATTGTACTGGTAGACATGAATGCCAAGATTGGAAAATAAAATGACAACTGGAGAAGCACAATTTTATTTCCCCTTTATTTAACCAGGTAGGCCAGTTGAGAACAAGTTCTCATTTACAACTGCGACCTGGCCAAGATAAAGCAAAGCAGTGCAACTAACAACAACAACACAGAGTTACACACGGGATGGATTGGAGATGCTTAATATGAGTCTGGAAGGAGAGTTTACAGTCTAGCCAGACACCTAGGTATTCTAAGTCAGAACCGTCCACAGTAGTGATGCTAGTCGGGCAGACGGATGCGGGCAGCGATTGGTTGAAGAGCATGCATTTAGTTTTACTAGCGTTTAAGGGCAATTGGAGGCCACGGAAGGAGTGTTGTATGGCATTGAAGCTTGTTTGGAGGTTTGTTAACACAGTGTCCAAAGGGCCAGATGTATACAGAATGGTGTCGTCTGCGTAGAGGTGGTTTAAGGAATCACCCGCAGCAAGAGCGACATCATTGATATATACAGAGAAAAGAGTTGGCCCGAGAATTGAACCCTGCGGTACCCCCATAGAAACTGTCAGAGGTCCGGACAACAGGCCCTCCGATTTGACACACTGAACTCTATCTGAGAAGTAGTTGGTGAACCAGGCGAGGCAGTCATTTCAGAAACCAAGGCTGTTGATTCTGCCAATAAGAATTCGGTGATTGACAGAGTTGAAAGCCTTGGCCAGGTCGATGAAGACGGCTGCACAGTATTGTCTTTTATCGATGGCGGTTATGATATCGTTTAGTACCTTGAGCGTGGCAGAGGTGCATCGGTGACCAGCTCGGGAACCGGATTGCACAGTGGAGAAGGTACGGTGGGATTCGAAGGCTTTAGAAAGGTTTTCTAAAGAGGGGGATGACCGCGGCAGCTTTCCAATCTTTAGGAATCTCGGACGATACGAAAGAGAGGTTGAACAGACTAGTAATAGGGGTTGCAACAATGAGAGGGTCCAGATTGTCTAGAAAGAGAGGGTCCAGATTGTCTAGCCCAGCTGATTTGTATGGGTCCAGGTTTTGCAGCTCTTTCAGAACATCTGCCATCTGGATTTGGGTGAAGGAGAAGCTGGGGAGGCTTGGGCAAGTAGCTGCGGGGGAGCTGTTGGGGTAGCCAGGAGGAAAGCATGGCCAGCCGTAGAGAAATGCTTGTTGAAATTCTCGATTATCGTGGATTTATCGGTGGTGACAGTGTTTCCTAACCTCAGTGCTGTGGGCAGCTGGGAGGAGGTGCCCCAAACAGTGTCMCAAAACTTTTTGGAGTCAGTGCTAGTGGGMAAAGACAAGTGACAGATGACACCTGGAAAGAAATAGAGGCAAGGAGGGAGACCAAACTCAAACTCAACTGGGAAATGGATGACACCAAGAGAGGAAGTCTGCAGCAGGAATATCGACATAGAAACAAGGTGGTCAGAAAGAGGGAAGAGAAAGCACACAAGGAACCGCTTGCTAGCGAGGTGGAGGCAGCAGCCAAAGCAACAAAATTCCAAGGAACTGTACAAGATCACCGGACAGCTGGCTGGGAAGAACAGGAGCCGAAGCCATCCCATTAAAGATGAACGGGAAACCCTCTTACCAAAAAATCCCAAGAAATGGAGTGCTGGAGATAACACTTTGAGGAAATCCCAAACAAGCCTCCACCTGACTTAACCACAGTCATTGTGGCAGCAACAGCCCTGCAAACAACAATTATTTGCTAGGATGTCCCCGGAACATCACAAAATGATCACCTAAACTGGTCAGGAAGTTATCAAAACACTTAGTTTAGAAAATCTAAATTCAGCAATTGCATTCTTCTCATATTACTCTGTAGGCTACTGACCTATTCAAAACTTCTTCTGGCATCTCACCATACATCTGTCAGTAGTTATTGAACTCAACCGGCAGGAGGTTTGTTTGCTGTGATTGAGTGGGGGGAAACAGCTGCGGGCAAGGTTCTGACAGATGGGTGTGTCTTGGTGGTGGCAAGGATTTCTTGCTGGACGAACCCACTTCTTGAGGAGAAAGCCCAAAAAACGAGGCCAAATCAGCAGTTCCCCTTTAAGTCAAGTAAGTCACAAGTGTGGACACATGAATGTGCACAAACATGCTCACACACAGAATATCACTTCTTGTTTTTTCTGAACAGAATGTCATGTCTACTGAATATGAAAGAAGAAGTGGTCTTTCTTCTGGCTTCAAAAGCCACAAACTACCAAAGAAACTGGAACATTGTTGATATTCATATTCTACTGCAACTCTTTACTACGCTTCTGAGTGTGTGTTTTCAAGTTTGAAGATATATGTCACATGCACACCTGAAGATGGCGTGGAAGAACATGGCTGACTTTTTACATTCTCCCAACCAATTGTGCAATTTTGTAAACAGTTTTTGCGTTTTGTGTAACTTAATTTTAACTTATTGTGTGCATAATATTGCTGCTACCGTCTCTTATGACCGAAAATAACTTCTAGACATCAGAAATGTGATTACTCACCGCGGACTGGAAGAAACTTTTTCCTTTAATGAGTCCGATGAGAAGGATATCCTGCTTCCACTGGAACAGGCCCAGATCCACACCTTTTGCGTGAATAAAAGACGCCGGAAAAGGGGACGTGGAACAGCGACTCCTGAGAATCCGTAGGCGAGCGAGTAAACTCCCAATGCCTTCCATTCTTCTTGCTAACGTGCAATCATTAGAAAATAAAATTGATGACCTACTATTAAGATTATCCTACCAACAGGACATTAAAAACTGTAACATCTTATGTTTCCCGAGACGTGGCTGAACAAAGAAACGGACAATATACAGTCATGGCCAAAAGTTTTGAGAATGACACAAATATTAATTTTCACAAAGTTTGCTGCTTCAGTGTCTTTAGATATTTTTGTCAGATGTTACTATGGAATACTTAAGTATAATTACAAGCATTTTATAAGTGTCAAAGGCTTTTATTGACAAGTACATGAAGTTGATGCAAAGAGACAATATTTGTAGTGTTGACCCTTCTTTTTCAAGACCTCTGCAATCCGCCCTGGCATGCTGTCAATTAACTTCTGGGCCACATCCTGACTGATGGCAGCCCATTCCTGCATAATCGATGCTTGGAGTTTGTCAGAATTTGTGGGTTTTTGTTTGTCCACCCGCCTCTTGAGAATTGACCATAAGTTCTCAATGGGATTAAGGTCTGGGGAGTTTCCTGGCCATGGACCCAAAATATCGATGTATTGTTCCCCGAGCCACTTAGTTATCACTTTCGCCTTATGGCAAGGTGCTCCATCATGCTGGAAAAGGCATTCGTCACCAAACTGTTCCTGGATGGTTGGGAGAAGTTGCTCTCGGAGGATGTGTTGGTACCATTCTTTATTCATGGCTGTTCTCTTAGGCAAAATTGTGAGTGAGCCCACTCCCTTGGCTGAGAAGCAACCCCACACATGAATGGTCTCAGGATGCTTTACTGTTGGCATGACACAGGACTGATGGTAGCGCTCACCTTGTCTTCTCCGGACAAGCCTTTTTCCGGATGCCCCAAACAATTGGAAAGGGGATTCATCAGAGAAAATTACTTTACCGCAGTCCTCATCAGTCCAATCCCTGTACCTTTTGCAGAATATCAGTCTGTTCCTGATGTTTTTCCTGGAGAGAAGTGGCTTCTTTGCTGCCCTTCACACCAGGCCATCCTCCAAAAGTCTTCGCCTCACTATGCGTGCAGATGCACTCACACCTGCCTGCTGCCATTCCTCAGCAAGCTCTGTACTGGTGGTGCCCCGATCCCGCAGCTGAATCAACTTTAGGAGACGGTCCKGGCACTTGCTGGACTTTCTTGGGCGCCCTGAAGCCTTCTTCACAATAATTGAACCGCTCTCCTTGAAGTTCTTGATGATCCGATAAATGGTTGATTTAGGTGCAATCTTACTGGCAGCAATATCCTTGCCTGTGAAGCCTTTTTTTGTGCAAAGCAATGATGACGGCACGTGTTCCCTTGCAGGTAACCATGGTTGACAGAGGAAGAACAATGATTCCAAGCACCACCCTCCTTTTGAAGCTTCCAGTCTGTTATTCGAACTCAATCAGCATGACAGAGTGATCTCCAGCCTTGTCTCTCGTAACGAGAGAACCACTGACATGATGTCAGCTGGTCCTTTTGTGGCAGGGCTGAAATGCAGTGGAAATGTTTTTTGAGAATTCAGTTCATTTGCATGGCAAAGAGGGACTCATCTGATCACTCTTCATAACATTCTGGAGTATATGCAAATTGCCATCATACAAACTGAGGCAGCAGACTTTGTGAAAATTAATATTTGTGTCATTCTCAAAACTTTTGGCCATGACTGTAGAGCTGGTGGGATTTTCCATGCACCGGCAGAACAGAGACGCTACCTCTGTTAAGACGAGGGGTGAGTGTGTGCGTCTTTTGTCAATAACAGCTGGTGCGTGATGTCTAATATCAAAGAAGTCTCAAGGTATTACTCGCCTGAGGTAGAGTACCTTATGATAAGCTGTCAACCACACTATCTACCAAGAGAGTTCTCATCTGTATTATTCGTAGCCGTCTATTTACCACCACAAAGTGAAGCTGGCACTAAGACCGCTCTCAACCAACTCTATAAGGCCATAAGCAAAGAAGAATATGCTTACCCAGAAGTGGCGTTCCAGTGGCCGGGAACTTTAATGCAAGCAAACTTAAATCAGTTTTACCAAATTTTACCAGCATGTCACATGTGCAAGCAGGGGGAAAAAATCCTAGACCACCTTTACTCCACACACTGAGATGCATACAAAGCTCTCTCCCTCCCTCCATTTGGAAAATTTGACCACAATTCTATCCTCCTGATTCCTGCTTACAAGCAAAAACTAAAGCAGGAAGTACCAGTGACTCGCTCAATACGGAAGTGGTCAGATGACGCGGATGCTACACTACAGGACTGTTTTGCTAGCACAGACTGGAATATGTTCAGGGATTCATCCAATGGCATTGAGGAACACACCACCTCAGTCATCGGCTTCATCAATAAGTGCATCGATGACGTTGTCCCCACAGTGACTGTACATACATATCCCAACCAGAAACCATGGATTACAGGCAACATCATCGAGCTAAAGGCTAGAGCTGCCGCTTTCAAGGAGCTGGGGACTAATCCGGACGCTTATAAGAAATCCCGCTATGCCCTCAGATGAACCATCAAACAAGCAAAGCGTCAATACAGGATTGAGATTGAATCGTACTACACCGGCTCTGACGTTCGTCGGATGTGGCAGGGTTTGAAAACTATTATGGACTACAAAGGGAAACCCAGACGCGAGCTGGCCAGTGACGCGAGCCTACCAGACAAGCTAAATGCCTTTTATGCTCGCTTCGAGGCAATAAACACTGAAGCATGCACGAGAGCACCAGCTGTTCTGGATGACTATGTGATAATGCTCTCGGTAGCCGATGTGAACAAAACCTTTAAACAGGTCAACATTCACAAAGCCGCTGGGCCAGATGGATTACCAGGACATGTACTCAAAGCATGCGCGGACCAATGTCAGCGGGTCTTCACTGACATTTTCAACCTCTCCCTGACCGAGTCTGTAATACCTACATGTTTCAAGCAGACCACCATAGTCCCTGTGCCCAAGAAAGTGAAGGTAACCTGCTAATGATTACCGCCCCGTGGCACTCACGTCGGTAGCCATGAAGTGCTTTGAAAGGCTGGTCATGGCTCACATCAACAGCATCTCTCCGGCCACCATAGACCCACTCCAATTTGCATACCGCCCCAACAGATCCACAGATGACACAATCTCAATCGCACCCCACACAGCCCTTCTCACCTGGACAAAATGTACACCTACAGTGGGGAGAACAAGTATTTGATACACTGACAATTTTGCAGGTTTTCCTACTTACAAGCATGTAGAGGTCTGTAATTTTTATCATAGGTACACTTCCAACGTGAGAGAAGGAATCTAAACAAAAATCAGAAAATCACATTGTATGATTTTTAATTAATTAATTTGCATTTTTATTGCATGACATAAGTATTTGATACATCAGAAAAGCAGAACTGAATATTTGGTACAGAAACCTTAGTTTGCAATTAACAGAGATAATACGTTTCCTGTAGTTCTGACCAGTGTTGCAACACACTGCAGGCAGTGATTTTGGCCCACTCCTCCATAACAGACCTTCTCCAGATCCTTCAGGTTTCGGGGCTGTCGCTGGCAATACGGACTTTCGGCTCCCTCCAAAATTTTCATATTGGGTTTCAGGTCTGGAGACTGGCTAGGCCACTCCAGGACTTGAAATGCTTCTTACGGAGCACTCCTTAGTTGCCCTGGCTGTGTGTTTCGGGTCGTTGTCATGCTGGAAGACCCAGCCACGACCATCTTCAATGCTCCTTACTGAGGAAGGAGGTTGTTGGTCAAGATCTCGCGATACATGGCCCCATCCACCTCCCTTCAATACGTGTGCAGTCGTCCTGTCCCCTTTGCAGAAAAGCATCCCCAAAGAATGAAGTTGTTCCACCTCCATGCTTCACGGTTGGGATGGTGTTCTTGGGTTGTACTCATCCTTCTATTCCTCCAAACACGGCGAGTGGAGTTTAGAGCAAAAGCTCTATTTTTGTCTCATCAGACCACATGACCTTCTCCCATTCTCCTCTGGATCATCCAGATGGTCATTGGCAACTTCGAGGGCTGGACATGCGCTGCGCTTGAAGCAGGGGACCTTGCGTGCGCTGCAGGATTTTAATCCATGACGGCGTAGTGTGTTACTAATGGTTTCTTTGAGACTGTGGTCCCAGCTCTCTTCAGGTCATTGACCAGGTCCTGCCCGTGTAGTTCTGGGCTGATCTCCTCACATTCCTCATGATCATTGATGCCCACGAGTGAGATCTGCATGGAGCCCAGACCGAGGGTGATTGACCGTCACTCTTGAACTTCTTCCATTTTCTAATAATTGTGCAACAGTTGTTGCCTTCTCACCAAGCTGCTTGGCTATTGTCCTGTAGCCCATCCCAGCCTTGTACAGGTCTACAATTTATCCCTGATGTCCTTACACAGCTCTCTGGTCTTGGCCATGGTGGAGGGTTGGAGTCTGTTTGATTGAGTGTGTGGACAGGTGTCTTTATACAGGTAAACAGTTCAAACAGGTGCAGTTAAATACAGGTAATGAGTGGAGAACAGGAGGGCCTTTAAAGAAAAACTAACAGGTCTGTGAGAGCCGGAATTCTTACTGGTTGGTAAGGTGATCAAATCTTATGTCATGCAATAAAATGCAAATTAATTACTTAAAAATCATACAATGTGATTTTCTGGATTTTTGTTTTAGATTCCGTACCTCAAGTTGAAGTGTACCTATGATAAAAATGACAGACCTCTACATGCTTTGTAAGTAGGAAAACCTGCAAAATCGGCAGTGTATCAAATACTTGTTCTCCCCACTGTATGTGAGAATGCTGTTCATGGACTACAGCTCAGCATTCAACACCATAGTGCCCCGGAATCTCATCACTAAGCTAAGGACTCTGGGACTAAACACCGCCCTCTGCAACTGGATCTTGGACTTCCTGACGGGCCGCACCCAGGTGGTAAGAGTAGGCAACAACACGTCTGCCACACTGATCCTTAACACTGCGGCTCGTCATGGATGTGAACTTAGTACCCCCCTGTATTCCCTGTTCACCCACGACTGCGTGGCCAAACACAATGCCAACACCATCATTAAGTTTGCTGACGACACAACAGTGGTAGGCCTGATCACCGACAACGATGAGACGGCCTATAGGAAGGARGTCAGAGAACTGGCAGTGTGGTGCCAGGACAACAACCTCTCCCTCAATGTGAGCAAGACAAAGGAGCTGATCGTGGACTACAGGAAAATGCGGGCCGAACAGGCCCCCATTAACATCGACGGGGCTGTAGTGGAGCAGGTCGAGAGTTTCAAGTTCCTTGGTGTCCACATCACCAACAACCTATCATGGACCAAACATACCAAAACAGTTGTTAAGAGGGCACGACAAAACCTTTTCCCCCTCAGGAGACTGAAAAAATTTGGCATGGGTCCTGAGATCCTCAAAAGGTTCTACAGCTGCACCATCGAGAGCATCCTGACCGGTTGCATTACCGCCTGGTATGGCAACTGCTCTGCATCTGACCATAAGGCGCTACACAGGGTAATGCAAACGCCCCAGTACATCACTGGGGCCAAGCTTCCTGCCATCCAGGACCTATATAATAGGCGGTGTCAGAGGAAAGGCCTTAAAATTGTCAGAGACTCCAGTCACTGAAGTTATAGACTGTTTTCTCTGCTACTGCACGGCAAGCAGTACTGGAGCGCCTAGTCTAGGATCAAAAGGCTCCTCAACAGCTTATACCCCCAAGCCATTAAACTGCTGAACAATTCATAAAAATCGCCACCGGACAATTTACATTGACCCCCCCCGTACACTGCTACCTCTCGCTGTGTGTTTGTTACCTATGCAGTCMCTTCGCCCCCACCTACAAGATCACCTCAAATAGCCTGTACCCCTGCACACTGACTCGGTATCGGTGCCCCCTGTATATAGCCTCGTTATTCTTATTGTGTTACTTTTTATTATTACGTTTTATTTGAGCCTACTTGGTAAATATTTTCTTCTTGAACTGAACTGTTGGTTAAGGGCTTGTAAGTAAGCATTTCACGGTAAAGTTTACACTTGTTGTATTCGGCGCATGTGGCAAATAAAGTTTGATTTTAAGTACAGTGAAATGCTTTACTTGCAACCCCCCCCCCCCCAACAAAGGAGATAAGAAAGGAAGAAAACAAAGACAGTGTAAGTTATATACAGGGTGAGTACCAGTACCAAATGTACAGTGTGCAAGGACACTGGAGTAGTCGAGGTAGATACAGTAGATACTAATACATACATGTAAACAGAAATAATAGTGACCAGGAGCAGGAAAAATAGATAGGAACAATTGTAATGGCAATCAATAATCAATTAACAGCAGCGTAATGGTAGTAATACATCTAATCAATAATAATTTTAGCAGCAGTGTAGGTGTGAGGGGTTGTGTGCATGTGGTGGAAGCAGTGGTGGAAAAAGTACTCAATTGTAATACTTGAGTAAAAGTAAAGATACCTTAAAAGAAAATGACACAAGTAAAAGTGAAAGTCACCCAGTAAAATGCTACTTGAGTAAAAGTCTAAAACTATTTGATTTTAAATCTACTTAAGTATCAAAAGCAAATGTAATCACTAAAATCTACTTAAGTATCTAAAGTAAAAGTATAAATAATTTCAAATTCCTTCAAATTACAGACGGTAGGCAATTAAGGTCACAGTTATGAAAACCTAGGGACACTAAAGAAGCCTTTCTACTGACTCTGAAAAACACCAAAAGAAAGATGCCCAGGGTCCCTGCTCATCTGCGTGAACGTGCCTTAGGCATGCTGCAAGGAGTCATGGGCAATAAATTGTGGCCAGGGCAATAAATTGCAATGTCCGTACTGTGAGACGCCTAAGACATCGCTATCGGGAGACAGGACGGACAGCTGATCGTCCTCGCAGTGGAAGACCACGTGTAACAACACCTGCTCAGGATCGGTACATCCGAACATCACACCTGCGGGACAGGTACAGGATGGCAACAACAACTGCCCGAGTATAACCAGGAACGCACAATCCCTCCATCAGTGCTCAGACTGTAGACAATAGGCTGAGACAGGATGGACTGAGGGCTTGTAGGCCTGTTGTAAAGTAGGTCCTCACCAGACATCACCGCCAACAACGTCGCCTGTGGGCACAAACCCACCGTCACTGGACCAGACAGGACCGGCAAAAAGTGCTCTTCACCGACGAGTCGCGGTTTTGTCTCACCAGGGGTGATGGTCGGATTCGCGTTTATCGTCAAAGGAATCAGCGTTGCACCGAGGTCTGTACTCTGGAGCGGGATCGATTTGGAGGTGGAGGGTCCTTCATGGTCTGGGGCGGTGTGGCACAGCATCATCGGATTGAGCTTGCTGTCATTGCAGGCAATCTCAACGCTGTGCGTTACAGGGAAGTTATCCTCCTCCCTCACGTGGTACCCTTCCTGCTGGCTCATCCTGACATGACCCTCCAGCATGACAATGCCACCAGCCATACTGCTCGTTTTGTGCGTGATTTCCTGCAAGACAGGAATGTCAGTGTTCTGCCATGGCCAGCAAAGAGCCCGGATCTCAATCCCATTGAGCGCGTCTGGGACCTGTTGGATCGGAGAGTGAGGGCTAGGGCCATTCCCCCCAGAAATGTCCGGGAACTTGCAGGTTCCTTTGTGGAAGAGTGGTGTAACATCTCAGCAAGAACTGTCACATCTGGTGAAGTCCATGAGGAAGAGATGCACTGCACTACTTAATGCAGCTGGTGGCCACATCAGATACTGACTGTTACTTTTGATTTTGACCCCCCTTTGTTCAGGGACACATTATTCCATTTCTGTTAGTCACATGTCTGTGGAACTTGTTCAGTTTATGTCTCAGTTGTTGAATCTTATGTTCATACAAATATTTACACATGTTAAGTTTGCTGAAAATAAACGCAGTTGACAGTGAGAGAATGTTTATTTTTTTGCTGAGTTTACATTGTGGCATTTCTCTTCCATTTCAAAGATGATAAAAAAAGCATGTTTTTTTCTTTGTATTATCTTTTACCAGATCTAATGTGTTATATTCTCCTACATTCATTTCACATTTGTGTTTAGTGAGTCTGCCAGATCAGAGGCAGTAGGGATGACCAGTGATGTTCTCTTGACAAGTGCGTGAATTGTACCATTTTGTGTGTGAATTGTACCATTTTCCTGTCCTGCTAAGCGTTCAGAATATAACGAGTACTTTTGGGTGTCAGGGAGAATGTATGGAGTAAAAAGTACATTATTTTCTTTAGGAATGTAGTGAAGTAAAAGTTTAAAAAGTAAAGTACAGATACCCCCCAAAAACTACTTAAGTAGTTCTTCAAAGTATTTTTACTTAAGTACTTTACACCACTGGGTGTAAGCATGTGGTAATTAGTAATGCGTCTGTGAGTGAGGGTGTGTGTATGTGAGTAGGTGTGTGTGAGTAAGAGTGGCGGTGAGTGGGTAGAGGCCTGTGGATGGGCATAGAGTCAGTGTGGAAAGTCTGTGGGAGAGGGAGAGCAGTAGTTATTAGCCATTTAACAGCCTTATAGCCAGGGGATAGAAGTTGTTTAGGAGTCTGTTGGACTGAGCCTTGATGCACCGGTACTGCCTGCTGGATGGGAACATGGTGAACAGTCTTGGGTGGCTGGAGTCTTTGGCAATTTTTTTGTGTGTGCTAACATGATTCACCAGACACAGTCAGGTCTAATTCCTATTTTAAGGTCAGGCCATGTACATAGGTGTGTAGTTTCAACGCCCTGTTAAAACACACGTGTCAGCATTGTTGGTTATGGGCTTGTAAGTAAGCATTTCACTGTAAGGTCTACATGTATTTGGCTCATGTGACAAATACAATTTGATTTGTTAGTAAGAGGAAATTTGATTATTGGGTCAAACCAATGTGTGACGAAAGCTGATAGCTGATGTGTCAAAAACATGAGTAATGCATTACAATGCATCAGGGATGAAGATAAATATCTATTCCTCCCTGATTCAGGGTGAATGGATAGCACTGGGGAGCATAGTTTGTTGGTTTATCTTGTCTGCTGTGAAAACACTCATTCAAATGAAATGTTAACCTAACAATTCATCCATACATCTGGTACCCTACGTGTGGCATTACCCTTGGAGCGACTGCACACACTGTGTTTCTCGGTTGCTCATTAAGAACAACTTGATTTAAGTCTTGGTGTGGTTCAATGTGGCAGTTACTGATATTTGTCCCCCATGAGGCACCATAGGAACAAAGCCAGTATTACTTCTTCAAAATATTCTGAATGAATCTAATTTAAGAAATCTGTAAATCATTTTAACGTTTTCGCCGAGGAGGTTTTAGCCATGCGATTTTACATCTAGCTAAGGTGTTTGGTGCAGTATTTCTCAAATAAAAAATGTGAGACMTGTTGTCTTATGTAAACAAAGTCTGATCCTCTGCGCTGATGGGCAGGTTTGTCTCACTGTCTGTGTGTTCTGCGGTAGGATTGGATAGAGCGCAACAACTGCAGCTGTGTATCCTATGTTTGTGGGTAAGAGAGCATTGTCGAAATCAAAACCAAACCTTCAAGTCATGACAAACTCACTTACAAAAGACAGTTTGGGGGGAAAAACTGACTTTATGAACAAAATTAACCTGTTTACACTGTAGTAAATTTTGACACTAGAATAAATGTTTCTGACTAATAACGATGCCACATAGAAAACAGCCTATCAGATCAGTTGTTTATTGCCTTCAGTTGCGCTTTAAGGGGATAGTTGACCCCAGAAATCTAAGTCTGTCCAATTAAATGGTGCCAATCTTTCCCAATTATTTGATTGTATTATTAATTAACTATTTGAATGTATGAATAGCAGAAACAAGCTGATTGCAGGTACTAGTTACAAGTACCGACTACAGTACGTTGATAAAAGTTGTATCCTTCCTGTGTGAGAGAGCAAAGTGAGAAGAGAGCGGCTACGCTCCAATAGCCACACTAGCATACCACATACCAATGAAGCAGAATGTACTGGCCATGCATTCTAAATGGTATACTAGTGTAGATATTGTAACATAAACTCGATATAGCCTCTTTTCCAATATCCATAGTAGGATACCATTTAGAATGCATGGCCAGTACATTCTGCTTCATTCCATGTGGTATTCTAGTGTGGATATTGGACGGAGCCTGACAGCCAGTCCCAATTCAGATCTGCAAACATCTGAGTGATGCACAGGGACATTCCCAGCATGCAATGTGTTGTGTACCTCCAGCCACCAGTCCTGACTCTCCCAGTTGGATGGCCACGCCGAACCCTCCCAGCTTCACTGGAGCGCTGTTCTCTTTAGACGCCAGGAGGACACAGTGGGGCTGGATGACAAAGGGAAAGAAAGAAAGAGTGGGGAAGGGAGAGAGAGAACAATATATTACATTCTTGATTAAATAGCTAGWATAATATTTAAACTGCATCCAATGGCTTATCATAGTGATCTACGCTTTATTATGGGCAATAGGTTCAGTAAACATGATTGCATTCTGTATCAGAAAGTAAGCTGGCCCCCGCTTAAGTCTCGTAGATCATGCACTGCTCTCTTTTTGTTTATAAAGCCCAATTGTGCAAACCTCCGCCATATTTTACTTTACTTTAAATGACAGACATACGAGCCACCAGACCTGATCACAGGGATGGCTAACTCTAGAGGTCCCGTTGACCACTACAGAATTAGGGAAATCAGATTCTTTGGGGCGCTCCGTATATGGAATGATCTGCAGATGCTCTGGCGCCTCTAGGGCAGTTCAAGTTGTCAATGAAGGACCTCATCGTTGAAGAATGTGTTTGTTCTTAAATTGCTTGTAGTATGGTATGTTTGTATTGTGCTGTATGTTCACATGTTGTACATTTTATAAATTGTGTTCATGAAGGGTTCCCTTGAAAAAGAGGCCTTGGTCAAATAAAATAAGTAATTGTGCACACAATCCAGAAAATTGCCTTTGACTTCMCAATGACGCTTAAAGACACACATAGCGACCTCAGAAGGATGTTATATTTTAAACCATTAAAGGAGACACCCACCAATAAAATATAATCTAAATACAAGACACACCCTCACACCCACCCTAAAACCAAGAAGTACCCCACTACAGTGGAAAGTCAGACATAATATTGTACATCGGGAAGCAAAGAAAAAAGTRTGAGCAAATGAGAAGCTGTCTAGGTATAGGATCTAGGTACTTGCTAAGAATTCCGTCAGCTCTTGTCAAGCTGTAAGCAGAATCTGCAAGTGTATCTGTAGGGTTAACATTTTACTTCCAATAAAATAGTCTCTTTCAATATAAGCATATTAAAACAACAACATAATCATAAACACTGCAAAACACCCTGGTAAATCCATTATCCTTCCACCCTGTGTCTGACACACCACAGGAGTCAGTAGTCTGTGTGTGTGTGTGTGTGTGTGTGTGTGTGTGTGTGTGTGTGTGTGTGTGTGTGTGTGTGTGTGTGTGTGTGTGTGTCTACCTAACTAAATCCTTTGAGTATGTACACTACATGACCAGAAGTATGTGGACAACTGCTGTTCGAACATCTCTTTCCAAAATAATGGGCATTAATATAGAGTTGGTCCCCCCTTTGCTGCTATAACAGCCTCCACTCTTCTGGGAAGGCTTTCCACTAGATGTTGGAACATTGCTGCGGGGACTTGCTTCCATTCAGCCACGAGCATTAGTGAGGTCGGGCACTGATGTTGGGCGATTAGGCCTGGCTCGCAGTCGGCGTTCCAATTCATCCCAAAGGTGTTCGATGGGGTTGAGCTCAGGGCTCTGTGCAGGCCAGTCAAGTTCTTCCACACCGATCTCGAAAATGTCTGTATCGGCCTTGCTTTGTGCACTTGGGCATTGTCATGCAGAAACAGGAAAGGGCCTTCCCCAAACTGTTGCCAGAAAGTTGGAAGCACTGAATCGTCTAGAATGTCATTGTATGCTGTAGCGTTAAGATTTCCCTTCACTGGAACTAAGGCCCAGGCCAGGCCCCAACCATTATTCCACCTCCACCAAACTTTACAGTTCGCATTATGCATTGGGGCAGGTAGCGTTCTCCTGGCATCCACCAAACCCAGATTTGTCCATCGGACTGCCAGATGGTGCAGCGTGATTCATCACTCCAGAGAGCGCGTTTCCACTGCTCAAATTGCGGCGAGCTTTACACCACTCCAGCCGACACTTGGCATTGCACATGGTGATCTTAGGCTTGTGTGAGGCTGCTCGGCCATGGAAACCCATTTAATGCCGCAGTTCTTCTTGCTTCCAGAGGCAGTTTGGAATTCAGTGAGTGTTGCAACCAAGGACAGACGATTTTTACGCGCTACGTTCTTCAGCGCTCAGTGGTCCCTTTCTGTGAGTTTGTGTGGCCTACCACTTCGCGGCTGAGCCGTTGTTGCTCCTAGACGTTTCCACTTCACAATAACAGAATTTACGGTTGACCGGGACAGCTCTAGCAGGGCAGGAATTTGACAAACTGACTTGTTGGAAAGGTGGCATCCTATAACTGTGCCATTGTTGATAGTCACTGAGCTCTTCGGTAAGGCCATTCTACTGCCACTGTTTGTCTATGGAGATTGCATGGCCGTGTGATCGATTTTCTACACCTGTCAGCAACATGGGGGGAATAACAGATTTTTCTCTACTTCTCAAATTAGGGGTGTCCACATACTTTTGTATATATAGTGTAAGTGTGTGTGTGTCAAAATTACTATGGTCTGGGTAGGGCTACAGCCATGAAAACATCATTACAGAAACCTACACATCAAAGACAGTTTGAAGACTTGCTCCAATGAATCGCTGACACATACATGTGTAAATCTGTTAACAAGAGTTGTACATGACGCCACCACCACAACAGACTTGTATTTTTCTCTTTAAAAGACAAGTTCCTGTCTCATTCTGAACACATTCTGAAGTTACTTTTGTCTCCATCTATTACTAGTTTTCAGTTTTTCCCAAAATGCTGGGTTGGGCCAAGGGTTAGGCCGAAGATAGTTCTCCTGAGTGGTAAATTAAAACTGGGTTGAAGCTTGAACCATAGTGGCTACAGAATTTTTTTTTTGACAACCTAATAAAAATGAGAACGCCTGTACGTGGGTCAACCGCTGTCCTATATAAGTAACATGTATACTTCAGGTATGCTACATAAACAGTGTATACATTTTATAAATTGTGTTCATGCAGGGTTCCCTGTATACATATATACCTGTCTCTGTGGTCCTAGCGGTTGCTCAAGCATGTGTGGGCAATCAGCAGTGGGCTGGCCCTGTGTGTGTGTGTGGTGTGTGTGTGTGTGTGTGTGGTGTGTGTGTGTGTGTGTGTGTGTGTGTGTGTGTGTGTGTGTGTGTGTGTGTGTGGTAACAGTGTGGCGCACGCTCTGCCCTGTCTCTCGTTCTCTGTGGTTTAAAGCTGTAGTCAACCCCCCCTTTTCCTTTAAGTTTTCTCAGTTAAGACTCATCAGATTCTGTACTTTGGCATTTCACAGCTTCCGAGAGTAGATCACAGCTGAAGGGAATGCAGAGAAGGAGAGGAAAGAGAGAGAAAGTGAGAGAAGAGGGAGAGAGAGCTTTTACG
>NC_036875.1:17912986-17948287 GCF_002910315.2 Salvelinus sp. IW2-2015 | reverse complement strand
GGAAAACTTCAACAAGCATTCTCAATGGCTGGCCATGCCTTCCTACCTGTGACTCCAACCTTGGCCAACAGCCCCGCCCCCCCCCGCTGCTACTCGCCCAAGCCTCCCCAGCTTCTCCTTTACCCAAATCCAGATAGCAGATGTCTGAAAGAGCTGGAAACCTGGACCCATACAAATCAGCTGGGCTTGACAATCTGGGCCCCCTATTTCTGAAACTGTCCGCCGCCATTGTCCACCCCCTATTACCAGCTAGTTCAAACCTCTCCTTCGTATCATCTGAGATCCCCAAGGATTGGAAAGCTGCCGCGTCATCCCCTCTTTCAAAGGGGGAGACACCCTGGACCCAAACTTTTACAGACCTATATCCATCCTGCCCTGCTATCTAAGGTCTTCGAAAGCCAAGTCAAAAACAGATCACTGACCATCTCGAAATCCCACCGTACCTTCTCGCTGTGCAAGCCGGTTTCCGAGCGGTCACGGGTGCCACCTCAGCCACGCTCAAGGTACTAAACGATATCATAACCGGCACGATAAAAGACAGTACTGTGCAGCCGTCTTCATGCGACCTGGCCAAGGCTTTCGACTCTATCAATCACCATATTCTTATCGGCAGAACTCAGTTAGCCTCGGTTTTTCTAATGACTGCCTTGCCTGGTTCACCAACTACTTTGCAGACAGAGTTCAGTGTGTCAAATTGGAGGGCATGTTGTCCGGTCCTCTGGCAGTCTCTATGGGGGTACCAAAGGTGTTCAATTCTCGGGCCGACTCTTTTTCTCTGTATATATCATGATTTGCTCTGCTGCGGGCGATTCCCTGATCCACCTCTACGCAGACGACACCATTCTGTAATACATCTGGCCCTTCCTTGGACACTGTGCTATCTAACCTCCAAACGAGCTTCAATGCCATACAACACTCCTTCCGTGGGCCTCCAACTGCTCTTAAACGCTAGTAAAACCAAATGCATGCTTTTCAACCGTTCGCTGCCTGCACCCGCACGCCCCAACTAGCATCACCACCCTGGGACGGTTCCGACCTAGAATATGTGGACATCTATAAGTACCTAGGTGTCTGGCTAGACTGCCAAACTCTTCCTCCAGACTCATATCAAACAACCTCCAATCCAAAATCAAATCTAGAGTCGGCTTTCTATTTCGCAACAAAGCCTCCTTCACTCACGCCGCCAAACTTCCCTAGATAAAACTGGACTATCCTACCGATCCTCGACTTCGGCGATGTCATCTACAAAAATTGCTTTCCAATACTCTACTCAGCAAACTGGATGCAGTTTTATCACAGTGCCATCCGTTTTGTTACTAAAGCACCTTATACGACCCACCACTGCGACCTGTATGCCCTAGTCGCTGGCCCTCGCTACATGTTTCGTCGTCAGAACCACTGGCTCCAGGTCATCTACAAGGCTATGCTAGTAAAGTGCCGCCTTATCTCAGTTCACTGGTCACGATGGCTACACCCACCCGTAGCACGCGCATCCAGCAGGTGTATCTCACTGATCATCCCTAAAGCCAAAACCTCATTTGGACGCCTTTCCTTCCAGTTCTCTGCTGCCTGCGACTGGAACGAATTGCAAAAATCTCTGAAGTTGGAGACTTTATCTCCCTCAACAACTTTAAACATCTGCTATCCGAGAGCTAACCGATCGCTGCAGCTGTACATAGTCCATCGGTATATAGCCCACCCAATTTACCTACCTCACCCCCCATACTGCTTTTATTTATTTACTTTTCTGCTCTTTTTGCACACCAGTATCTCTACTTGCACATGATCATCTGATGATTTATCACTCCAGTGTTAATCTGCTAAATTGTAATATTCGATTTATTGCCTACCTCCTCATGCCTTTTGCACACATTGTATATAGATTCTCTTTTTTTCTACCAATGTTATTGACTTGTTTATTGTTTACTCCATGTGTAAACTCTGTGTTGTGTGTCTGTTCACACTGCTATGCTTTATCTTGGCAGGTCGCAGTTGCAAATGAGAACTTGTTCTCAACTAGCCCTACCTGGATAAATAAAGGTGAAAAAAAAAAACAGAAAAAAAAAACATTGTCCTCTATACTGTAGGGCCAGGTAGTGTAGTCTGTAGTTGTTTGTCAGGTGGTCAATCAGCTGGCCAGAGATTTGTACAGGACCTGAGTAATGTACAGTATAATTAATTATTAGTGGATTAGGTGCTGATCTGATCTAAATCATCCAGCTTGGCCTCCTGCCATCAAAACAGACCAGAACTAATTAGAGCAAATAAACTTTCCAAGAAAACATTCTGGAAGAACCAGAAAACACTTTTGGTTGATTTTAACTTCTTGTCAATATTTCTGTTTCCACTTTGGAAAAAATCGTGCCCAAATTAAACTGCCTCGTACTCTATTCTAGATCGTACAATATGCATATTATTATTACTATTGGATAGAAAACACTCAAGTTTCTAAAACTGTTTGAATTATATCTGTGAGTAAAACAGAACTCATTTTGCAGCAAACTTCCAGACAGGAAGTGAAAAATCTGAAACCGATGCTCTGTTCCAGGGCCTGCCTATTGAATTGCCTTATATTTATGGATATGCATGCACTGCATATGCCTTCCACTAGATGTCAACAGGCAGTGGAAGGTGGAATGGGGTGTCTAGCTTGATCTGAGGTCGAACAAGAGCTCTTGGAATGACGTGTCCAGAATTTCCTTTCTCTACCTAGGCGCGGGAAGCACCTCCCTAGTGTCTTATGATAAGCGTTCGGTATACACGGCTAATATCTCCGGCTTTGTTTTTATTTGAAACATATTAGAAAAACATCAAAGTAGGTTTTTTCAACCGAGTTTCATCAGTTTATTCAACGTTTAATGGGACTTTTGGAGTTTTCCATTCTCTGCGTCGRGAGAAATTGGGAACGTCATCAACATTGGCTAGCCTTGTGGAGCGAATTCGACAGGAGAGAAGGACATTCTAAAACCAAACAACGATTTATTCTGGACAAAGGACTCCTTGTACAAGATTCTGATGGAAGCTCAGCAAAAGTAAGAACAATTTATGATGTTATTTCGTATTTCTGTGGAAAATGTTGAGTCCTATTATTCGCGTTTTGGCGGGCGCTGTCTCGCTATAACGTAAGCTGTTTGTTATGGTAAAGTTATTCTTAAAAATCTAACACGGCGGTTGCATTAAGAACTAGTGTATCTTTCATTTGCTGTCCAACATGTATTTTTTAGTAAAGTTTTTGATGAGTTCTTTGGTCAGATTAGGTGAGTGTCCAAAATAGCTTCGGACAATTTGGTGAATCGATGCTACATATTCACAATGTATAACCACGGTTTGCAGCTCTAAATATGCACATTTTCGAACAAAACATAAGTGTATTGTATAACCTGATGTTATAAGACTGTCATCTGATGAAGTTGGTCAAGGTTAGTGATTAATTTTATATATTTTGCTGGTTTTTGCGATCGCTACCTTTTGCTGCTAATAAATGCATTTGTGTGTTTGGCTATTGTGGTAAGCTAATATAATGCTATATTGTGTTTTCGCTGTAAAACACTTTAAAAAAAATCTGAAATATTGGCTGGATTCACAAGATGTTTATCTTTCATTTTCTGTACACCATGTATTTTTCATAAATGTTTTATGATGAGTATTTAGGTATTTCACGTTGCTCTCTGTAATTATTCTGGCTGCTTTGGTGATATTTTTGATGGTAGCTGCAATGTRAAACTATGATTTATACCTCAAATATGCAMATTTTCGAACAAAACATAAATKTATTGTATAACATGTTATAAGWGTGTCATCTGATGAAGTTGTTTCTTGGTTAGTGACTAATTATATCTCTATTTGGTCGGTTTTGTGATAGCTACCTATGCGGTAGAAAAATGGTGAAAATATGCGGTTGAGTCTTTTGCTATTGTGGTTAGCTAATAGAAATACATATTGTGTTTTCGCTGTAAAACATTTTAAAAATCGGAAATGATGGCTGGATTCACAAGATGTTTATCTTTCATTTGCTGTATTGGACTTGTGATTTCATGAAAATTATATTATATGATATCCCTGTCACGTTAGGCTAGGCTATGCTAGTCAGCTTTTTTGATGAGGATGCTCCTGGATCCGGGATGGGTAGCAATGAAAGGTTAAGGAAGTAGATTAAAAAACATGAGCTTGTGCGCTATATGGAGTGTGTCTGACTTTCTATATTTTGATAGTTTATGATTTGAGGAAGTAGACAAAGTTTCTGGATGAAACGTTATTTTCCCTGACTTTCTCCCCTATGCAGGACTAAGGATTGAAGAGGGAAACCGATGCTATGACAACCAACTTCCCTGCCAACGTCACATTCTTTCCCTTTCCCAAGTCCACCCACTCACTCATCGCCACGGAGACTACCTTCAAGAACCTCTTGACCGCCACAACCCCTGACCCCAGGGAACACTGTCAAATTGACGACAGCTCCCTCCAGATCCCTCTAGCAGTCCTCTACTCTGTCATATTCGTCTTGGGCCTGGCCGGCAACGTACTGGCTCTCTGGGTCTTTCTATACGTCCACTCCAAGAAGAACTCTGTCCGAGTGTTCCTCATCAACATAGCGTTAGCCGACTTGCTACTGGTCATCTGTCTCCCATTCAGAGTCCTCTACCACAGTAAAGGGAACCACTGGGACATGGGCCCCATCCTCTGTAAGGTCGTGGGAAACCTCTTTTATATGAACATGTATATCAGTATCACCTTATTAGGGTTGATCAGTGTGGATCGCTATCTGAAGATCCAGCGTAGCGCAGGGGGGCAGTATCGCCTCCAGGCCACCAGATGGAGCTCCACCGTCTGTGGGACCATCTGGATCCTGGCCCTCGCCTCCGTCATGCCCATGATCCTCCTCTCTGAGGGCAACGAGGAGTCGAACAAGTGGGTTTTATTTTTCAAGAAAAATGTATTTACACATTTTTCAAGGAGATATGATATGCTTTATTTGAGTAGGGTCCAACATTTTGAACAATTACACTAATAGTAATTTTATTTTCTCCCAATCCCCCAGGTGTTTCCAGTATAAACAGCGAAAGAATGCGCAGGGAAAGGCCTATTTCAACCTCTTCCTGGTTGCTGTGTTCTGGTTTGTGTTTGTCTGCCTTGTGGTGTCTTATGGGAAAATTGCACTCAAGCTGCTGAGGGCGTCGAGAGATAAACCGGACCTCCCCAACGCGACCCGCTACAACCGTACTGCCAGGAAGTCCTTCTTCGTCCTCTTTCTGTTTACCATCTGCTTCGTCCCTTATCACATGGTCCGGGTGTTCTACGTCGTCTCCCAGATCAGCGAAACTTCCTGCTTCTGGAGGGGTGTGGTAGACCAAGCCAACGAAGTGGTGTTGCTACTCTCTGCCCTCAACAGTTGCCTAGACCCCGTGATGTACTTCCTGTTGTCGGAGTCCGTGAGGAAAGAGACACTCCGATTGGTCAATAACATGTTCCGACGGAGTGACTCGGGTGGCAGTGGGAGTGGCTCCAGTGTGGATTGTGGGAGAAGCCAACCGCTAGTTTCATCAGTAATCTGAGGAGAAAAATAACTGTCCAGCCCTCCCTCCTTCAGATATCAATAAGATGAAGTTGTCACTAGACACTGATCCGAGGTCAGTTTTGGACTTTGTTGGGCCACAAAATAGCAGCAAAGTCCATCCTCCTTCAGGTATCAGAACCAGCAAGCATAAGCCATTTTGTGCCAAGAACAACTTGAAGAGGGACAGACTGGGAGAGCATGAACACGACTCCATGGAATTGGGGCATTAACTATTAAGAGTTTTATATCATAAAGGAAGCATTAGCATCCAGTCAGATGACAGTTTTTGCAGGGGATATGTCATGTTAATTAAAGGACTGCACAGACATTGAGAGGACCATACAGACACCACAGTGATATTACTGAGAGCATAATGGGACTTATATAAATGAGGAAATTGAATCACTTGGTCATGACATGCTGGTGGAAAACAACAAAGACAATACACAATCTCACTTATAAAAGCCATGAAGGCATGCTATGCTAAAATAAAACTGTGATGACAAAACATAAAATATTACTATTCATTTTGAATAGGCTACTGGATGGTTGTTGAGTGGTTTTGTAACAGCTTTTTGCCTGTTTCAATGTTTCATATATTGCCTGTAACAGAGACATTAGAAACTATATTGAATAATTAACATGAAAAAATGAATAAATTGAACAATGTAATGAAAATGGCATTGTTGTTATACTACTGGTATACTGTACATATTGCAACATTGGGCCTTGGTTGGCCCTCAGTAAAAACCAAAGCATCGATTTGTCATATACTCATATGAATGGATTTATAAAGACTTGTTAAATCAGACAATGCGAATGACAGACTACAACAAGTAGACACTCAAAGTGCTGAATAGAAAAATCGCAAGTTCATGAAGGTCTAGCATGGACAGGGAAGAGTACAACAACCTCTGTATGAGGCCACTATAAGGCGCCCTCCACTTTATTATTCATTAAGGTGGAGTGTGTAGCACTGGTATTACCAAAGATGATAAGAAGATTTAAAGTCTTTGTCCACAGTAAGACAGATTGTGTTCTTTGCCCACAGTAACACAGGATGCATGCATGAGAGAAAGAGAGAGAGAGAATGCTATAGCGGTTTCTCATTATATCATTATTTTATTAACAAAATGTGTTTATTTGTTTATTAGGCTACTGTACAGTCTACAATACATACTGTAGTAAACATGGGAAAGTGCATAATTCCTTACATAAGGGAGAGCAGGCCATGCCTGTAGTACAGAATGCAGGGCACGCAGGAGACCGGTGTTATTTCATAGTTGTGATGTCTTCACTATTATTCTACAATGTAGAAAATAGTAAAAATAAAGAAAAATCCTGGAATGAGTAGGTGTGTCCAAACTTTTGACTGATACTTGCTTAATTAATTTGATTAATATTATGGTGTTTCTATTCCATGAAAAATGTAAAACCATCTGGGTTTCCGTTAGGATGGAACAGAAAATATGGCGCTGTACAACGTGATGCTCATAAATTCAGAGCATTGTCAGTTTGTAAATTCAGACCGTTTCGCTCTCGGAGCGCACACTGGACGTTCGAGCCGAGGAGTAGGGTTGATTTTTGAGTGTCCTGGCCTTACAACGGCAGTCAAGCACCCAAGCTAACGTTGGCTAGCTACTTCCAGACACAAATGAGACCACTCTGACCCTTTTACTCGGCCTAGCAGAGCTGGTAAGGCGGTTTTTGTGTTAACCAAAGTGTTGGTGACTGTAACTGTGCTGCTGGAAACAATTTAATTCCCCTTTTTTCTGATGTTTACTGATGTTTACTGGCGCTCGTAAATGAATTATTCTGCGCTCTGGTACACTCAGACATCAAATGTTTTATTTTCTTTGCTGATAAAAACTAGTTCATTGCATCCGCCGTGGAGCCCAGATTCATAATATGACCATATTTCCCAGCTGCTTGCTGTCGTTTTGAAGTAATTGCAAAAAACAGGCCTTATTTTAGTGCATTTTTCACCCTGCCAGCTCCTATTAGTTCTATTGAGCACTGTGGCACCAACTCCCCTTCCAAACCTTCTATTCCCAGTTTATTGTTCAACGTCACAATGCCTGCTTCGCTATTGTTGGCAATGAGACCTGCTCAYGTTGTTTTATAGTTAAAATGTAAACACAAAAACATTTGATTGGAACTCTGCGGTCTTCCCATTGTTTCCTATGGGGGAAATATAGGTATGTCTGTCTATTTCGCCAAATATCTCGCAATGTGTATATTTAGATTTTTTTCAAGTCGGACGCCATTTTAATCATGAGAATCTCTTCTTTCTAATTATGTAAGCCTGGGCAGCTAGCTCGGTTGTCATCAAATGCTAGCCCTAATACTTTTTGCCCTTGGAACGCTGAGCGCCCCCCATTGTTTTCCTATGGAGAGGCATGCTGGTCTATTTCGCCAAATATCTCACTGTGTATATTTAGATTTTTTCAAGTCGGGCACCATTTTAATCAGGAGAATCTACTCTGTAATTATGTAAGTTTGGGCAGCGAGCTCGTTTGTCATCGATCGCTAGACCAGAAATAGTCAATTTGTATTTTTCCCTACTTTCTCATTACGCAGACATAAGCACAGTTGACACCATCGAGGTGCGGATGTTTACTTTCTACACAAGTTGTTTTGTTCCAGCTTCGTCCGACGAACAGATTGTAGTGGTAAAATAAAAAGGGATACATTTTTATGGAATTCTAAGCATCACTCCAGTCAAAACAGGCTCTGCGAACGTTCGATTCCATTAATTTGCTGTGGGCTAGCGCTAGTGTTCCAGTTTAGCCAACGTTCTTCAGCCGTTTTTCAGCCTTGGGTAAATTTTGACTCGTTCTATTGTTCAGCCTATAGATAGCCAGAGCGAATTTACCAAAGCACCCGAATGTCCATTGAGAAAGCACAACGACTATACCATTTAGCTAAGCAAAGAATGACTGGAATAATCAAGTCAATAAACGTTGGGTTAGCCTATAGTTAATATACTGGCAAGTTTGATGTATAACTACTAGCTAACATACCGGTACATTCTGCTGTAATGATATGCTATGTGGTTCGTAAGGACAGCGTAGCTAACAACTTGTCGGCCAACATAACGTGTAAGGTAACTTATTTGAAAAGTCATTATATTGAGTAGCAAGCTACCCCATGGTCGTTAGGGCAAATCTGGTCTGTGATAGGAGGGGGGTTCACACCTATTAGACTATTCTTTAGTAAAGGTTGAATAGTCTATTGTTCAGCTATTAGTCCCCCTCCCAAACTTGCAACAAATTGTTGCTGTTCCCTTTTTTAATATATTTCTTATTAACAACAAATCAATACAGGAAGTACATGTGGGAACACAAGTATATATAAATAATATACAAAGTACAATTGGGCTAGGGGCGGGGCTAGGGGGTACAATATCACATTACACAAGGACCTTAAGGGACATACAATTATAATTGTAACAGCTTTTTTGTTAGTAGAGTATTTAATTTTCTTAAAATATAGTTACATTTATTTTTGTAAGGTAAGAAAATGTGGTGTTTGTTTGTAAATTTACATTTGTGAATATGAAATTTGGCCAAAAGAATAATGAAATTAATTACATGAAATAGTTTCATCTTATTTCTATCGTAGGTAAAGAATCCAAGCAGTACATCTCTCCACAATGGAGTAAAATCTTCATAAATGTGTTCAATTATAAATCTACTGATGTCTTGCCACAGTTTTCTTACATGAATACAATGCCAAAAAAGATGCAACACTGTTTCTGGGTGGTCATTACAAAAGTTACAATTTGAGTTTGTTTTCCTTAAATTTCTTCATATAGTGGTTGGCAGGATAATATTTATGAACAATTTTAAAGGAAACTTCCTTAATTTTGTTAACAAGTAGGTATGTGTGTGGCAACATCCAAACTTTTCCCCAACAGATATTATCAATAAATCCGTTCCAATAAGGCATAGATACAACATCCTGCTGAAACAAGGTTCGTATCGCTCTGTTGTTGAATGGACCAAAAGAGAAACAAATCTTTCCTACTGATGAGTCAACAGGGTCAATGGAAGGTAGGCTCTGAGGGTCAGTTCTTGACACGTTCCTGAATAATAAAGCAGCACCTGAGGGAACGGCATCTAAAACAATTGCAAAATCTTTAGGTGTTACAGGGACCTGTGATAAGTGATAAGAATTCCTTATAACTAAGTAAAAAAAACTCTGCATTTACAAGTTGGCTCACCAATAGGATATTATTTCGGAACCAATGTTCTAAAAACAAAGAAGTGTTTTTATACAATATATCCCGATTATTCCATATATAATATTTGTATGGAGAATAATTATGCTTATAAATTAAGGACCATGACAAGAAAACCTGTCGATGAAAAGCAAAAAGTTTCACTGGAACTTTGTCAATATTATAATTGCAAACCAATATGAAGTTAAGGCCACCAAAAGTAGAGAAGACATGATGAGGAATAAAATTCCACATAGAAGTGGGTCTTCTTAGGAATTGTTTTATCCAATTGATCTTAAAAGCATTATTTAAGGTAGTAAAGTCCAGAAAATTCAGCCCACCATACTCATAAGTGTTCATTACAACAGTTTTCCTAATGTAATGGGTACGGTTTCTCCACAGAAAGTTGAAATGCATTTGGTCTATCTCCTTGCTTATTTTACTGTCAAGATATAAAGATAGCGCGCCAGGTCTCATTCCTTTCCCTCTTCCACGCGTCATCATTCTATGCCTGGGTGGCTCGCTTGTGGGCGTGCTGGCAGGATGTGGCAGCATCTTCGATTGTGCGTCAAGAATTCTGCATACAGTAGCACGTTTGTATGAAGGTGTGGTTATTCACAGGCAAATTGTTATATGCTATGGAGGTACATGTGTCTTTTTTGTCAAGAGCAAAACTTTTATTTTCAATCAAAAATAATTGTTCTGAAAGCAACTTTTTTCCGACACAAAGGAAGTCATAGCGGACACCTACGAAGAAGGACTGTGTGATGATGGCATCTCAGGTAAGCAGCACTGGGCGTTCTTCCGTCCAACTTTTACATAGCTAGTAGTTAGCTCCTACGATTCAGTGTCGGTTCATAACATTCTACTATATTACATACATACCGTAGAATGATAAATCATGCAATTATTATTCTCAAGCTAACCTAAAAGCATTTCGCTGTCTCGCCATTTTCAGTTGAATTAATCTAACTTTCTTTCATGGCATCTCATAAGCAGGCCATGTCATATTTGTTTCATTGTCGATATATAATCATATTTCATAACAGTGTAACGGTTAGCTTTTTTACAGAAGGATGAAAGAACACAATATGTCTGTCACAAAGAGTTAGTGAGTCTTTGCAGCGTGTAGATGGTGCAGGTATCATTGCATATTTCCCATCACCTAATGAACAACCACAATACCAGTCTGCTGTTAAGCTTTCTGTGTATTGATGTATCCTGAAAATAACATCTGCTGCTTTAGATTGAACGTGAACGGTCATAACTCTGTTATTGTTTTCATATCTACAAAAAATAAGCTATTTTCTTTACTTTCAGAGAGCRAGCTGAYCAARGGGTCGAAMATGTAGATATTGCCAGATGTTCACTGTTCGAGGAACAGGCCGTGGAAGCTTTATTGCTGGCAAAAGTGTCCATAACCAGAGGTAATTAACCTGTTCTATGTTCTTTTTCTCCATCTCTGTCTGTCTTGTTGTACATGGAACCTGTCTCACATGCATTAATTAAAAAACCCTTGATGTCAGCTGCTAATTTTCAGATTTACACCACAAACACAACCATTTTCACTGGACTATCTGTTGCTGCCAAGTCATGATTTCCCTGGGGGTTAGCCTTGCAATAACCAAGTGGTGAGACACATAGCCCTCTATATTTAAATGTTTCAGGTACACTCCAATAGGTGTCTGCGTCACATACGTATCTTCTATTGACATTATCTTCTATTGTTTGTCCTCATGTGTCTGTTTTTCAGCATAAAGTACTCTGTAGCCACTTAGTGTGGACACCAGGTGAGACCACACACACACAATAACAGTCTCTCTTCTTCACTTCAACCCTGTCCCCTTTCTCCCTAAATCCTCTAGGTTATATCAGCTGTTTTGGTGAACCCCTCCCGCATCTGAACTGGCTGACACAGAGGGCACAGCATGATCATAGGTGAGAGGTCACTTGGTCAGGTCAACAGGAAGTATTATTAAAGAGTTGCTTTACATTGAAATACAGACAGAGATGTAGTAGTCCCAGAGTTAATGATCCAAGGTCAGTTTTGCATTTCACCTCCTGATGATTATGATGACTGACCGTGTTAGAATAAAAAAAAACACCCTTAATCATGCAATCTCTCTATCCATCTGTCACTCGTCTGCAGGTATGTTTTGATGTGAGAGAGGAAACCAGTCCCGTTATCGCCACCTCACCCGCTCTTAAGATAACCTTCAGGCCAACTGGGGGCCCAAGGCTGGTTAGGAGACACCGCAAGTGTGATGAACTGAGAGAATATTAGGGTAGCACTGTAATTCATTAATCATATGCTGTCTGCCGCTGTTCTTACCTCTTTCCTTTTCTGTCTTCTACACCTCTCTCCCCACTTAGTCTTTCTTCCTCGTTTTATAATGCACATCATATGTGCATTGAAGTACAGATTGAACTTGTGTTTATAATATAATATTACAATTATGATAATTATAATGCATCTATTATGTATTTATAACACCTGGATAATGAACTTCTTTCAGAAAAGTGTTTCACATTTTCCACTGGTTGGAATTAAGTATCTCATTGAAATACTATCCTGTGTCCTCAGATTAATGCAGATGAAGGGAGTCAGATATGCATAGTTTTTTTCTGTAAATATGAATTACAAATCAATCATGTTTATAGTCTATTGCATAGTTACAATGTGTAATCATTGATGTCCCAGGAGCAGGAGTGGTAAACACTGTTGAAGTGTATAATTTTCAGGACCCTGTCTATCAAAGATAATTTGTAAAATTCCAAATAACTTCACAGATCGTCATTGTAAAGTGTTTAAACACTGTTTCCCATGCTTGTTCAATGAACCATAAACAATAAATGAACATGCACCTGTGGAACGGTGGAACCTGTGGAACACTAACAGCTTACAGACGGTAGGCAATTAAGGTCACAGTTATGAAAACTTAGGACACGAAAGAGGCCTTTTTACTGATTCTGAAAAACACCAAAAGAAAGATGCCCAGGGTCCCTGCTCATCTGCGTGAACATGCCTTAGGCATGCTGCAAGGAGGCATGAGGACTGCAGATGTGGCCAGGGCAATAAATTGCCATGTCCGTACTGTGACATGCCTAAGACAGCACTACAGGGAGACAGGACGGACAGCTGATCGTCCTCGCAGTGGCAGATCATGTGTAACAACATCTGCACAGGATCGGTACATCTGAACATCACACCTGCGGGACAGGTACAGGATGACAACAACAACTGCCCAAGTTACACTAGGAACGCACAATCCTTCCATCAGTGCTCAGACTGTCCGCAATAGGCTGAGAGGCTGGACTGAGGGCTTGTAGGCCTGTTGTAAAACAGGTCCTCAACAGACATCACCGGCAACAACGCCGCCTATGGGCACAAACCCACCATCACTGCACCAGACAGAACTGGCAAAAAGTGCTCTTCACTGACGAGTCGTGGTTTTGTCTCACCAGGGGTGATGGTCGGATTCGCGTTTATCGTCGAAGGCATGAGCGTTACTCCGAGGCCTGTACTCTAGAGCGAGATCGATTTGGAGGTGGAGGGTCCGTCATGGTTTGTAGATCTAACAACAGATAATACACAACATATGTCCTCTGTCAATCTATCTGTTCACAGGCTCAATGGAACCAGCAATCATCCACACAGGTATGATTTCTACAGTGCCTTCAGAAAGTATCGATACCCCTCGACTTATTACACATTTTGTCGTCTTACAGGCTGAATTCAAAATTGATTACATTGATTTGTTTTCTCACCCATCTACACACAATACCCCATAATGACAAAGTAAACATGCTTGAAAATATGGAGAGTGGTACTCAGTAATGTGTTGTATTGAATTTGCCCCAAACATAACACTTTATATTCAGGACAGTGAATGCTTTGTCACATTTTTTGCATTATTACCTTAGTGCCCTGTATTCTGTACAGGCTTCCTTTTTTTCACTCTGTCAATTTGGTTACTATTGTTAAGTAACTACAATGTTGATCCATGCTCAGTTTTTTCCTATCACAGCCATTAAATTCTAACTATTTTAAAGTCCCCGTTGGTCTCATGGTGAAATCCCTGCGGTGTAATTAATAACTTTACCATGCTCAAAGGGATATTCAATGTATTTTTTTTTTACCCATCTACCAATAGCTGCACTTCTTTAAGAGGCACTGGAAAACCTCCTTGGTCTTTGTGGTTGAATTGGTTTGAAATTCACTGTTTGACTGAGGGACCTTACAGATAATTGTACGTGTAACGAGTGCGCTGAGAGTCGGGAAGCAAGTTCAGGGAGTGTGTTTTAATAAATAAATGTAGCATAATACAAAACACGAACAACGCACAGACAAGATACAGATACAATGACAACTGGGGAAGGAACCAAATGGAGTGACAATTATAGGGCAGGTAATCAAGGAGGTGATGGCATCCAGGTGTGTGTCATATTGCTCAATTACACGTAACAATGGTGACAGGTGTGCGCCATGACAAGCAGACAGGTGACCTAGAGACCGGAGAGGGAGCACACGTGACAGTATGTGTGGGGTACAGAGATGAGGTAGTTATTCAAAAATCATGTTAAACACTTATTGCACACAGAGTGAGTCCATGCAATGTATTATGTGACTTGTTAAGCAAATTTTTACTCCTGAACATATTTAGGCTTGCTATAAAAAAGGGTTTGAATACTTATTGACTCAAGACATTTCAGCTTTTCATTTTTTATTAATTTGACATTATGGAGTATTTTGTGCAGACCAGTGACAAAATAATCCTGCCATCAATAGTTTATGAGCTATGATACTTTTGATGCTGATATTTCTGTGTGATCTTACAAATCTATGAAACGTGAGAATAGTTTTTTTTGTGTTGTTGTTTGTCCATAAAAATACAGAGTTCCCCATGTGGAAGTTATCTACATGCAGTGTGATAATGTACTGGATGCATTGTTTACTGTACATCTGCTACCTTTATTCCTCAATATTATTAAATTAATGATAATTCCAAAGAAACCTATCCTGGGTGTTTTCACCAGATCTTAATAAGTGGAGAAATTTATTTGAACTCTACTTGGTTTCGTTTGTTGCGTCATGTCAGATAAAAATGTGATGTGAGAACTCAGACAAGCATGAGCACGCACGCACACACACACACACCCCTTTTGCTCATCCACCTCCCTACTCTCTCCCCTCCCTTCAACTCCATCCTCCTTCTCTCCTCTCTCTCAAATCCTCCTCCTCCCTTCCTCTCTCTCCTCTTCCAGACAGTGTTGGCTATACCCCGATTTTGTTGTCACACAAGTCAAACCCTGGCTCTACCTGACCCTGTCACTCCTGGGTTTCCTAGGCAATGGCCTGACCCTGCATAAACTCTGTGGAGGTCGGTGTGGACCCCCACCGTCATCCTGACCCTCAACATGGTGACCTCTGACCTCTTGCTGTGCACCAGCTTTCTGTTCCGGGTGGTTTACTACCGGAGGGGTCACATCTGGTCTGGAGAGCACAAGGTGTGTCAGGCCGCCATGCTAACCATGATAGCAGTCTTCTACGTCAACCTCTACTGTAACATAATGCTGCTTCTCTGGACCAGTGTGACGCGCTATGCCACCGTGGTACGGATGCCTACAACAACAAGTCTTCAAACTTAAATGGATTGATTTTTAATGAGATTATTTTAATTAACCTCTTGTTTTAAAATACATTTTTAAATTAATAAATTACTCAACCACTCAATTTTGCTCTCAAATTTTTCCCTGGTTGTAGGTGTGGCCTCGCCCCGCCCTCCTTACTCCCCTCACCAGGCCCAAGGGATGCTGGGTACTCTGCCTCGTCACCTGGGTAACTGTGGCAACGGTGGTGAGTGCCAGTGTGGTACTTCAGATCGAAAGAAGAGGAGGAGGAGACAGCTGCTTTGACATGTTGGAGAATCACCACAGAGAAGAGTTCAACAACCAACACTGCCTGGGGGTGGCCCTGTTTTTTGTGATTCTCATCCTTATTCTGGTCAGCTATGGGGGATTAGTGTTGCATCTGCAGAAGGTCAGGGGGTCCAAGAACACAAACACCAGTGAAGGAGGGGCAAGGGAGGGGCGGGAGGTGAGTACGGGGGTGACCGCAGGGGATAGGAGGGTGAGTTGTGGGGTGGAAGAGGGGTGTGGGGTGAGTTTAGGGGAGAGGGAGGGCAGGGGGGAGAACATACAGGGTGTAGACTTGGAGGTGCATTCAGGGGCAGGAGAGAGGCAGAGGATGAAGAGTGGTAGTCTGAGAGTACGAAGGAAGATCCTAGCTGTGGTTGTGGTGTTTGTGGCATGTTTCCTTCCCTACCATGTCCAGACGACCCGCCTGCTCGTCACCACACGGGGGCGACTGTGAGAAGGGGAAAACACGATGGAGGGTGACAAACGCAACCATAACCATAGCAGCGCTGAGCTGCGTTGTACATCCCTTACTACATCTGGCCCTGCGCCACCTACCTGCCTGCAGAAGACTACAATAAGAGATGCATGCATACACACACACACACACACAACAAAAAACACACACACACACACAACACAACACACACACACACACACACACACACAGCACACGACACACACACACACACACACACACACACACACACACACACACACACCGCTGTGGGCAACTGTAAGAGGCTGTGGACCACAAATTCTCCCTCTGCATTCAGTACTGCTTCTCACCGATATAGCACACAAACAGCTGATAATAGCGGTCACATTGCACAAATGTAACACTGATCTACCAATAAATATGTTTTCAACACAACAATACGCTTTATTTTCTCTTCAGCTACATGAGTGTTTCTCAGCAGAAGTCAGTGGGTGAGGATTCAGCTTGTAAGGTGGTCAACCAATGAATGCATGCATGCAAACAGACACACACACACACACACACACACACACACACACACACACACACACACACACACAAAGACCTGCACATTGACACACACGGCCTGTTACATCATAGAATGAGAATACAATAAGTAGACACTGAACCAAAGTAGCAGTAGCAATACTTCTGGATTTTGGCAATTTGTCCCTTTATCTACTTCCCAGAGTCAGACGAACTTGTGGATATGTTTTATGTCTCTGTGTCCAGTATGAAGGAAGGTAGAGGTAGTTTCACGAGCCAATGATAACTAGTGTTAGCGCAATGACTGGAAGTATATGGGTATCTGCTAGCATGCTAGTAGATACCCATAGACTTCTAATACTTGCGCTAACACTAGTATTGTCATTGGCCTTGTTTCAGGGTGGAGCTCATTAGAATAAAACTCCACACGCTTTGCAATTGTTCATTTTTACAGACAGTCTTATCTCACCATGGTGCCATCAGACTTTTGATACCAATGTAGTGAAAGGGGGCCAAAAGATTGTGAACCACTATAAAGAAATGGTATAGAAAAGTATTTTGCATTTTGAAAATATAAATTACGGCTTTCGAAATGATCTTGTTACAAAATACATTAGAAGTAATTAAAACATGTATTTCTAATAGATGCAACAGAAATACTGTCCATCTGGTCATAGCTCAATAACTCAACTTAGTGACCCAACTGCTGGGTCAAAAATAACACAAAATGTGTTCTGTCCACTATTTACCCAGCACTGGGTTGCTTTTTAACCCAGCATTTTTTTTTGTGTAGTGGGTGCACATTGGTGGTGGATGAGGTGATTTTCCTCCCCTTACAGAGCTTTGAGCATCTGGAAACGCACTATATAAATGCAATCATTTATTATTATCAACACAGGATGCGTGTGAGAGAGAGAAAGAGTCCCTGAGTGAGGTAGAGAGGTCGTAACAGGAAGAGAGATACACAGCCAGAGAGGTAGACAAAGTTAAAAGGAAGTGTTCTTGTCTGATGCTAGTGAAAGATGAATATAACAACAGATGATATACAACAAATGTCTTCCGTCAACCCATCTGTTCACGGGCTCAACGGAACCAGCAACAACCCACAAAGGTAACATTTCTATATTCAACACATCTAAAATTGGTACCAGGCATAGGAGGTGTCAAGTTTGGGGAACTTCATTTTCACCATACACCTTTATAATAAAGCTTTCCATGCATCATCACATTTTCAGACTTATGCAAGATAGCCTACTATTTGTAATGTGATGAGTAAATTGGATAGTCATAATTTAGGCTAATAATATAACTCAAACACTGTTCGCAAWTTTTTTTAATTCAATACACAGCTGAGCACGTGTAGAGAAGATTAGGCCTAGGCTAGTATAGTCTGTACCAGATATGTTTCTTCTTTCTTTGCACAGGAAAAATGTGGCATTTTAAAAACACATTTCATGCAATTCTACTACACTTTATATGACTGGAGACATTAGCAGACATTTAAAAAAAAAGATATGACAAATGACTGTGTAGCCAACTCTGCTGACAATTACAAACATATCAATAAAACAAAACATTGTTATAGGCCTACGAGAAGGGGAGACACAAATAGAATATGACGTCCATCTAAACTAGAGAAGGAAATTATTGGACAAAAACTTACTTAAGTGGCACTAACCAATCAATGATAAAGAGTGAATATGCACAGTGCGCACTCAACTGGGATATTGCCGATGCTCTCCGCTGGTGCAATTGTCTTTTCTTTACAGCAATAACCATTTGCTTTTCAAACTATGTTTTCCCGTGATTGTATTTTGAAATATCGTGATATTCCTGGCTGGGCCTCTACTTTTCACAAACAGTCGCAACTTAACAATCATGTATTTGGTATTTGCTGCGCGTATTTGGTATTTGCTGAGCGCTGCCTTTCCTTCCGACTGTAACCAATTTTTTTTATTTTTAAAGAAGCTAATGATTCTCTGTGGCCAAATCATGCTTTTGTAGCCTATTTTAATAATTGTAATTATTTCTGTATAGACAGGAGTAGGCTAATTAGGTTATATAATTTTGGCAATTCAATTTACTTAAGGAAAGTTTAGCTTGCCCTGCCTATGGTACCAGGGCGTCATGCACCTGAAACAGCCTTTCCTGCAACCTAGAGCCATAATCATTATGCCTAATTAATTCTATGTAAATAAATATGTACATTTTTCTGCATATGTTATCTAAGTATACCTTTTAACCTGTTCATTTGTCATTTGAATTTAGGATGCACATTGATTCTTTAGGAACTGTTATGCCTTGGGAGTTTAGTACAACTGGTATATAGTATCATAACCCAGTAATTAAAGCAATTTAATTTTATTTATCAACCTTGCCAGCAGGCATGCCAGCAAAGATACTGTAGTTGAGGTTGGGAACCTGTTCAACAGCAGTAACAATCATCTGACATCAGAGCGCGATGTATGTTTGCTGTTGAACGCTGAAACCTGAACTAAAGACCTCGGTTTAAAAGCTGACAGTGTTTTTATATACTTTTATTTTATTTTGAATCCTGCGGCTCTGTTGGGCTAAATTGCTGTGAGAGCTGCTATCTGTCCCGGGATCCTGACAGATTCCATATAGGGCCGGGAGAGACGCGAAAGCCCAGCTAGTCTAGCTGGCTCGGCGGCCGCAAATGGAGGCCACTATTGAACGTTTCCAACGTTGCGGGAGCTGCRTTTACTTTGCTTTGATCCGGGACAATGTGGACCTCGTTGACTTTCAATGTAGCAACTGCTTGCTTGTGGAGGACTACAGGAGCGAAGTAGCTACTCTTAGCAAGCAAGTGGCAAACCTACATAAACTACTGGGGAACCCACGCCCACCTACTTTTTCTTTTACTTCCACCCCAGTAGCCGGATTCCGCTCTGGTCTGGTGGAAGTTTCACCGCCGTGTCGGCTCTCCACAGCCGACTGGCCGGTGCTAGGCAGGGTTCCTGAAGCGGTCTCCCCCTTCCCTGGAGAACGGAGCTGATCTCGACTCAACCAACCAGCCATGGAGGTACGTCACTCGCCGTGGAAGTCGAAGAAGGAGTCCTCTGGCAACGGGGTCTCCATGGAGATGTTGAGCCCGGAACTGACACAGACCAGAAACAGCTTTGCTGCCCTGGATCCAGAGGTTCCGGCGTCTTCGTCTGTGGTGGCTTCCCAATCAAGATCGGATCCGGAGGTACCTGTGTCTTCGTCCTCGGCTCTGTCTCCCTCTCCGGTGGCTTCTTCCTTGGGTTCAGATCCTCGGAGCTCCCAGCCTCACAGTCTGGTGAGGCTGCCTGAGAGACCGGCCCATTCAACATCACCAGCTGTCATCATAGGCAGCTCTATGGTGAGAAACATCTCGGTCCCCAAGGAAAAAACCCTGTGCTACCTAAGAGCAAGAGTACAGGACATAACAAGGCTGCTTCCGAATGTTCTACCACAGATGCCGGGACCTGACACTGTCGTAGTCCATGTGGGGTCAAACGACATCAGGAGGGCTAGCTCGGAACATTTAAAAATAGATTTTAAAGAACTGATTTTAGCATTAAAAGTCTCCAAAAAACTGCCCATAATTTCATGTCCAGTACCCTCGTTAGGCCTGTGTGAAAGATTCAGCAGACTACTGGCATTACACATCTGGCTAAAAGACTATTGTAGCTCTGCTGGAGTTACTTTTGTTGATAACTTTGACACCTTCTGGAAACAGAAGATACTCTACAGTGTCATGACGTCGCCTGCTTGGGTAGTGCAAACCCCATCCCCCTCTCCCTGCCTCTCCCTTTCCTACCACAACCCATGCGGTGATCACAGAGAGATGTCGTAAATTCCTGAGAATCTCCTCATGGCCCAACAGTATTAGACAGAGGGTAAACTTTCAGGACAAAGGAATTCTCTTCCACCTCACAGAACTTGAGGTACGAACATATTTCATATTCCTGCAAAAGTATGAAAGATCGGTGGAGAGTCCAGCTATGAACCGGTCCATTTGTCACCACGTGGGAAACTCATGTGAGACTGTGGGACCACATTACCATACCGCTGTTTATATAATAACCTCAGATATGAGGTTTACATCTGTTTGTTGTATAAAATGAATGAGTGAGTATGATACTGTTTATATAATTGTGTAATATGATTTTGAACTGTTTTAATTAAGAAAAATACAAGTCCCTGTTGTATTTGAACTAAATCCAAGGACCGCCCTGAGCCAGTTGGGTCAGAGACCATGGGACAGCCCCTCTCTGCTATCTGAATAAAAGCCAACTCTAAGAAATTACCATTAAACCATGTTTTTCTCCATTAGGAGGAGAACGAAGGTTGAGTACCATTGCTGAATCTTTAACCATACCACGTGGTTAAACTCTTAAGACGAATAAGAACAAGTCGTTGATATATACTACTAGTCTGCAGCTAGGAATTCGGTATCATTGAACGCGAAGAAAGACAACCGCCGAAACATCCATTCTATAACGAATGTCACTCTGAACAATCCACAATAACCGAGACAGAACTTCACTCCAACAGAAACTAACTTCGCTCCAACGATCAGGACGACACACACCGAGCGTAACTATATATGTATATTGATTGCAATTGTTCCCGAATGAGTGAGCGTTCATGTGTAAGGATTAGCATGTCAATTGTTATAATTATGGACTCTGTAGTGAATTCTTAGTCGAACCGCCATTTTCCCTTTGTCTAACAAGCTATGCCGGTTCAGCCCACTAGGGCATATTTCTCCTATCATTTCATGTAACTATTTTAAGTTTGTTTGTTTGTTTATGCATTTCTGTGAATTAATTAGTTAGTAATAAATAAATGATTTAAGACAATTGATGTATGGATGACTCATAGTGAAGACTGGGTTCGTGCAGATAAYCAACAATTTACGACGTTTGGAATGAGACTAGCGTGAGGTAAAGTAAATAAATCATTAATTAGAGGACTATTGATCAGATATGAAAATATCTGAAAGGTTATATTGGGAAATTATAACTTTGTAATCTAATAACTTTCCCTGGTGCCCTCGAATTCATAGTTAATTAGTTACGTTATTACTCAAGTGATCGCGTAATCCCTAATTACAGGAATATTTGATAAAAACTATAAGTCTTCAATTTAACGATAGCAAAGACACGACAACAGGAATGACGGAGTCCATCCAAATCATCTTGGCTCCTGGACTCTGTCCACACATTTCAAGGCTGCGTTGTAACAATGACTGGTAAATGATCCAAGACCAGCTCAGTTAATCCCTACCATTGTGACAATGAGTCGTCATAATGCTGCATCAAATGTATATGATCTTAGGGGCATTGGCAAACACAATGTAAGTCATTTAATTTATGTACCCCTAATTGCAACGAATACATCTGTTTATCCTCCAGCTATTGTAAGCAGTAATTATGAGCCTATAAACCAGAGTTACACTGTTAGAACTGAGGCGGTGTGCAATAGTAGGAAGACCACTTCATGCAGCTCACCCTGCACTATCAGCTCCAATGTAAATAACAGAAGTAAGTCTACCTCTGATAAGCTTCCCAGTAAAGCATTAAAAACAATCAAGCAACCCAGAAAAGTTCAAAAAAATAGCCCATATTAACATAAGACACAAGGTCCATGAAGTCAACTTGCTTGTAACAGATTCATATTCTGACTATCTCTGAAACTCACTTAGACAATACCTTTGATGATACAGTGGTAGCAATACATGGTTATAACATCTACCCGAAAAGACAGATATGCCAACGGAGGCGGTGTTGCGGTCTATATTCAGAACAACATTCCTGTAAAGCTTAGAGACGATCTTGTGTTAAATACTGTTGAAGTAATATGGCTACAGGTTCATCTGCCTCACCTAAAGCCCATTATTGTGGGAAGCTGCTATAGACCACCAAGTGCTAACAGTCAGTATCTGGATAATGTGTGTGAAATGCTTGATAATGTATGTGATATATCAAAACTGTCTGTACTGTCAAAGGTACTGGAGTCCTTAGTTAGTAGGCAGCTAAAGACCTACTTCCAAGAAAATGCAATCAGGTTTTAGGTCTGGCCACAGCACTGTTTCAGCAACATTGAAGGTTTTAAATGACATACACTGTGCTCTTGATAAGAAGTTACATTGTGTGTCTGTTTTTATTGATTTGTCGAAGGCTTTTGACACTGTGGACCATGCTGTGTTAGTGCAAAGGTTAAAATGTTGTGGAATTACTGGTCATGCTCTAGATTGGTTTATAAATTACCTATCAAATCGTACACAATGTGTAATGGCGGATGGGTGTAAATCTGAGTCCATAGAGGTGTGCTCAGGTGTTCCGCAAGGTTCTATTTTGGGCCCACTGTTGTTCATTTTGTATATCAACAACATTGGGGATCTTATTGAAACAGCGGATGTTCATTTTTATGCAGATGATACTGTTCTTTATTCAAGTGTTAGTAATTTATCTTTAGCTTTTGAAAATGCCCAAAGAGCATTTAACATCATACAACATAATCTGTATGATTTAAAGCTGATTCTAAATTCGGGTAAAACAAAATGCATGGTATTTTCAAATTCCAGGCATGTTAAAAATCATGTCATTGCTACATTGGCTGGAAAACTATAGAGCAAGTTAATAACCTTTTCTCAATAGGGGGTGCTGTTTACACTTTGTAGAATTTTCGTTCCAAAATTAAACTGCCTCGTACTCAATTCTTGCTCGTACAATATGCATATTATTATTACTATTGGATAGAAAACACTCTCTAGTTTCTAAAACCGTTTGAATTATTTCTCTGAGTGAAACAGAACTCATTCTGCAGCACACTTCCTGTCAGGAAGTGAGATTTCTGAAATCGAGGTCTCTGTTCCAGGGTCGGTTTATAAATTCCCTTGTAAGCTATGAGGCTACATGCACTGCATACGCCTTCCCCTAGATGTCAGTAAGCGGTGAGATTTTGAATGGAGTGCATAGCACCATCTGGGGGAGTATAAAGGCTCTTGGAACGGAAGGACCGACCTTTTCGACGTGGCGCCTGACGCAGGAGGTACACCAGCATGGCGTCCTGAAAAGCTTTCGGTTTAGCAGTTCTATATCTCCGGCTCTGATTTAATTTGTTTTTTGTCTTAAAAACTTCATAAGGTAGTTAATTTAAACCGACTTATAGCAGTTTATATCAGTTTATTGCGATTTTCTGGAGTTTCTTTGTCAGGCGTTATCGCGAGTTGGGCACCTCTCCGGTACATCGGCGTTAGCAGCTAATTTCTACAGGAGTAGAGGACATCTTTCAACCAAAAGACGATTGTTCTGGACAAAGGACCACTTGCCCAAGATTCTGATGGAAGATCATCCAAAAGTAAGAGCTATTTATGATGTTAATTCGTACTTCTGTGGAACAATGTAAAATTATTAGTCCGCCATTAATTTCGGCATGGTCTCGCTGTAACGCAAGTATGTCGAGTAACGTTAATTTAAAAAATCTAACACAGCGGTTGCATTAAGAACTACTGTATCTTTCATTTGCTGTCCAACCTGTATTTTTTTGTCAAGTTTATGACTAGTTATCGATTAGATTAGGTGCCTCTCCAAGATGGCGCCGGCCAGATTGCCTGAAATGTTGCTACTAATCACATTGTATAACCACGATTTGTGCCACTAAATATGCACATTTTCGAACAAATCCTATATGCATTGTGTAATATGATGTTACGGGACTGTCATCTGATGAAGTATATGAAGGTTAGTCGAAAATTATATATCTTTTGCTGGTTTGTTAGGATCGCTAACCTTTGCTGCTGGTAAACGGCTTGTGTTTCTGGCTATTGTGGTAAGCTAATATAATGCTATATTGTGTTTTCGCTGTAAAACACTTAAAAAATCTGAAATATTGGCTGGATTCCACAGATGTTGGTCTTTCATTTGCTGTACGCTGTGTATTTTTCAGAAAGGTTTTATGATGAGTATTTAGGTATTTGACTTGGTCTCTGTAATTATTCTGGCTGCTTCGGCACTATTTCAGATTGCAGCTGCAATGTAGAACTGTGATTTATACCTGAAATATGCACATTTTTCTAACAAAACATATGCTATACAATAAATATGTATCAGACTGTCATCTGATGAAGTTGTTTCTTGGTTAGTGGCTATTTATATCTTTATTTGGTCGAAATTGTGATAGCTACCTATGCAGGGAAAAAAATGGTGGAAAAAAAAGTTGTGTCTTTTGCTATCGTGGTTAGCTAATAGATTTACATATTGTGTCTTCCCTGTAAAACATTTTAAAAATCAGAAATGATGGCTGGATTCACAAGATGTGTATCTTTCATCTGGATCTTGGACTTGTGATTGAATGATATTTAGATGCTAGTATTTACTTGTTGACGGCTATGATTAGGCTATGCTAGTCAGCTTTTTTACTGATGGGGGTGCTCCCGGATCCGGGATTGGGACCAATTAGAAGTTAAAGTGTACAAATATTTGGGTGTGTGGGTTGATGATAAGCTGAGCTTCACTGTGCATGTAGAGAACTTGATAAGGAAGCTCAAGCTGAAAATAGGATTTTATTACCGGCATAAGGCTTGTTTTTTTTTTTGAGGCCAGGAAGGAACTGGTACGATGTACATTACTGTCGGTTTTAGATTTTAGTGATGTTATATATATGCAGGCCTCAGCCACTACCCTGAGAGCACTTGATTCCATGTATCATGCAGCCCTCAGGTTCATTACAAATCAGAAACGTCTAACACATCATTGTGATCTCTACAGCGCTGTTGGCTGGTCGTCATTGACCTTGCGTAGGCTTAAACACTGGTATACACTGATTTATAAGGCCATATTGGGTAAAATGCCATTTTATCTCTGTTCTTTTTTAGTCAGGTCAGTAAATAAATATCAATTACGGTCCCATTCTGATTTGCTTCTAACAGTACCAAAAATTAGAACAGGTCATGGTAGAAATAGTTTTAGTTACTTAGCACCGTGGTCCTGGAATTCTCCTGAACATTTAAAAAATGTGATGATCTAGTTTCGTTGGTGGAGTTTAAACACCTGATTGATGTATATATCATAGAAGAGTGTAATTGTTTTTAGGCCAGCTGTTTTTAGTCAAGATGTTTGTGTTTTTAATGTAATATGTAATTTATGTTGTACTGTATGTGTTTTTATAGTTTTGTTTAATGTTGTGTTAGTGTATGTAAGTCTGAAACGTTGTTCCCCCTGCTGCTATTGGACCAGGTCTCTCTTGGAAAAGAGATATTATCTCAATGAGAAAAAACCTAGAGAAAGGTAAAATAAAAAAGAGAAGAATATTTTCTGGGTGATTTAAATATTGACTGGCTATCATCAAGCTGCCCACTCAGGAAAAAACTTCCAACTGTAACCAGTGCCTGCAACCTGGATCAGGTTGTCAGTCAACCTACCAGGGTAGTTACAAACAGCACAGGAATGAAATCATCAACATGTATTGATCACATTTTTACTAACACTGCAGATATTTGCTTTAAAGCAGTATCCAAATCCATAGGATGTAGTGATCACAATATAATAGCCATATCTAGGAAAACCAAAGTTCCAAAGGCTGGGCCTAATATAGTGTATAAGAGGTCATACAAGAAGTTTTGTTGTGATTCATATGTTGATGATGTAAAGAATATTTGCTGGTCTGTGGTGTGTAATGAGAAGCAACCAGACGCTGCACTTGACGCATTTATGAAACTACTTATTCCAGTTACTAATAAGCACAAACCCATTAAGAAAATGACTGTAAAAACTGTTAAATCCCCTTGGATTGATGAGGAATTAAAAAATTGTATGGTTGAGAGGGATGAGGAAAAAGGTATGGCAATTAAGTCTGGCAGCCCAACTGATTGGCAAACGTACTGCAAATTAAGAAATCATGTGACTAAACTAAATAAAAATAAACTACACTATGAAACAAATAAATTATATAAAGAATGATAGTAAAAAGCTTTGGGGCACCTTAAATAACATTTTGAGAAAAAAAGTCATCTCGGCTCCTTCATTCATTGAATCAGATGGCTCATTCATCACAAAGTCCACTGATATTTCAAACTACTTTAATGACTTTTTCATTGGCCAGATAAGCAAACTTAGGGATGACATGCCAGCAACAAACGCTGACACTACACATCCAAGTATATCGGACCAAATTATGAAAGACAAGAAATGTATATTTTGAATTCCATAAAGTCAGTGTGGAAGAGGTGAAAAAAGTATTGTTTTCTATCAACAATGACAAGCCACCGGGGTCTGACAACTTAGATGGAAAATGACTGAGGATGATAGCAGTCGATATTGCCACTCCTATTTGTCACATCTTCAATCTAAGTCTACAGGAAAATGTCTGATGTCAGGCCTGGAGGGAAGCTAAAGTCATTCCGCTACCCACGAATAGTAAAGCCCCCTTTACTGGCTCAAATAGCCGACCAATCAGCCTGTCACCAGATACAATGCTATTTTACAGTAAACAAATTGACAACAGAATTTCAGCATGCTTATAGGGAAGGACACTCAACAAACACAGCACTTACACTGATGATTGGCTGAGAGAAATTTATAATCAAATGATTGTGGGGGCTGTCTTGTTAGACTTCAGTGCAGCTATTGACATTATCGATCATAGTCTGCTGCTGGAAAAACTGATGTGTTATGGCTTTACACCCCCTGCTATAATGTGGATAAAGAGTTACTTGTCTAACAGAACACAGAGGGTGTTCTTTAATGGAAGCCTCTCAAACATAACTCAGGTAGAATCAGGAATTCCCCAGGGTAGCTGTTTAGGCCCCTTGCTTTTTTACATTTTACTAACGACATGCCACTGACTTTGAGTAAAGCCAGATTTTATATGTATGTGGATGACTCAACACTATACACGACAGCTAATACAGCGACTGAAATGACTGTAACACTCAATAAAGAGCTGCAGTTAGTTTCAGAGTGGGTGGCAAGGAATAAGTTAGCCCTAAATATTTCTAAAACTAAAAGCATTGTATTTGGAACAAAACACTCACTAAACCCTAAACATCAACTAAATATTGTAATAAATACATGTGGAAATTGACCAAGTTGAGATGACTAAACTGCTTGGAGTAACACTAGATTGTAAACTGTCATGGTCAAAACATATTGATGCAGTAGTAGCCAAGATGGGGAGAAGTCTGTCTATAATAAAGCGATGTTCTGCCTTCTTAACAACACTATCAACAAGGCAGGTCCTATAGGCCCTAGTTTTGTCGCACCGTGACAACTGTTCAGTCGTGTGGTCAGGTGCCATAAAAAAGACTTGGCTCAAAACAGGGCAGCACGGCCCTTGGATGTACACAGAGAGCTAACATTAATAATATGCATGTCAATCTCTTCTGGCTGAAAGTGGAGGAGAGATTGACTTCATCACTACTTTTATTTATTAGAGGTATTGACATGTTGAATGCACCGAACTGTCTGTCTAAACTACTGGCACACAGCTCGGACACCCATGCATACCCCATAAGACATGCCACAAGAGGTCTCTTCACAGTCCCCAAGTCAGGGGAACAGATTATGGGAGGCACACAGTACTACATAGAGCCATGACTACATGGAACTCTATTCCACATCAAGTAACTGATGCAAGCAGTAAAATTTGATTTAAAAAAACCACCTTATGGAACAGCAGGTACTGTGAAGAAACAAATATCGGCACACACACACGATAACATTCGCACTATATATACACACAGATTTAGTATTGTAGATACAGTTGAGGTCGGAAGTTTACATACACCTTAGCCAAATACATTTAAACTCAGTTTTTCACAATTCCTGACATTTAAACCTAGTAAAACTTCCCTGTCTTAGGTCAGTTAGAATCACCACTTTATTTTAAGAATGTGAAATGTCAGAATAATAGAAGAGAGAATGATTTATTCAGCTTTGATTTCTTTCATCACATTCCCAGTGGGTCAGAAGTTTACATACACTCAATTAGTATTTGGTAGGATTGACTTTAAATTGTTTAACTTGGGTCAAACATTTTGGGTGGCGTTCCACAAGCTTCCCACAAAAAGTTGGAGGAATTTTGGCCCATTCCTCCTGACAGAGCTGGTGTAACTGAGTCAGGTTTGTAGGCCTCCTTGCTCGCACACACGTTCAGTTCTGTCCACAAACTTTCTATCGGATTGAGGTCAGGACTTTGTGATGGCCACTCCAATACTTTAACTTTGTTGTCCTTAAGCCATTTCGCCACAACTTTGGAAGTATGCTTGGGGTCATTGTCCATTTGGAAGACCCATTTGCGACCAAGCTTTAACTTCCTGACTGATGTCTTGAGATGTTGCTTCAATATATCCACATAATTTTACCTCCTCATGATGCCATCTATTTTGTGAAGTGCACCAGTCCCTCCTGTAGTAAAGCACCCACACAACATGATGCTGCCACCCCCGTGCTTCACAGTTGAGATGGTGTTCTTCGGCCTCCAAGCCTCCCCCTTTTTCCTCCAAACATAACGATGGTCATTATGGCCAAACAGTTCCATTTTTGTTTCATCAGATCAGAGGACATTTCTCCAAAAAGTATGATCTTTGTCCCCATATGCAGTTGCAAACCGTAGTCTGACTTATTTATGGCAGTTTTGGAGCAGTGGCTTCTTCCTTGCTGAGCGGCCTTTCAGGTTATGTCGATATAGGACTCGTTTTACTGTGGATATAGATACTTTTGTACTTGTTTCCTCCAGCATCTTCACAAGGTCCTTTGCTGTTGTTCTGGGATTGATTTGCACTTTTCGCACCAAAGTACGTTCATCTCTAGGAGACCGAACGCGTCTCCTTCCTGAGCGGTATGACGGCTGCGTGGTCTCATGGTGTTTATACTTGCGTACTATTGTTTGTACAGATGAACGTGGTACCTTCAAGCGTTTGGAAATTGCTCCCAAGGATGAACCAGACTTTGTGGAGGTCTACAAATTTTTTTTTTGAGGACTTGGCTGATTTCTTTTGATTTTCCATGATGTCAGCAAAGAGGCACTGAGTTTGAAGGTAGGCCTTGAAATACATCCAAAGGTACACCTCCAATTGACTCAAATGATGTCAATTAGCCTATCAGAAGCTTCTAAAGCCAAGACATCATTTTCTGGAATTTCCAAGCTGTTTAAAGGCACAGTCAACTTAGTGTATGTAAACTTCTGACCCACTGGAATTGTGATACACTCAATTATAAGTTAAATAATCTGTCTGTAAACAATTGTTGGAAAAATTACTTGTGTCATGCATAAAGTAGATGTCCTAACCGACTTGCCAAAACTATAGTTTGCTAACAAGAAATTTGTGGAATGGTTCATGACTCCAACCTGAGTGTATGTAAACTTCCGACTTTAACTGTATGTGGTAGTGGTGGAATAGGGGCCTGAGGCAGACAGTGTGTTGTGAAATCTGTGAATGTATTGTAATGTTTTAAAATTGTATAAACTGCCTTAATTTTGCTAGACCCCAGGAAGAGCAGCTAATTGCAGCAGCTAATTGGCATCCATAATAAATACAAACCTATCTAGCTGACTAGCTAAAGCCAACTTCATACAATTGCTAGGTGGCTAATATTACAAAGAAACAAAAAAACATTAGTATTTTATTTATTCATCAATAAAGAAATCAATAGGCTACATAGCTTGATCAAATTAATTTACAAACATACCTCCTGCAAGTCCTGCCATCACCGGCAGCTAAAATCAATTAAAACGCTGTCTGTGTGTCACTCGACACTCTCTCTCTTGTCCTCCACTGATGATACTGTCTGCATGCACTGACTAGAGTATATAGCATCCTGCCTAGCATATCTTTGTTCCATGGTGCACCTTGGAAGGAACCACTTACTAGGGAAAATGGGGGGGGGGGGGGTTGTTACTCTTTGCTTGGTCCAGTCAGTGTGCCCCTCTGCAAAATACAGCTGACAGATATTTTTATGAACAGTTTTTAATTTTTTTTTTTATTAATTTAACACCTGAAAATGTTAAAACAGGACAAATCTGAGGGGCATGTGCCTAAGGTAGGTAATTCAATTATGCAATGTGTGTTTGTTTTTTGTTGTGTGGTTGTTTGTTAACAACAAGATTAAGTTCCCCATGTGGAAGTTATCTAGTCTGATATTGCATTTTATGCACTGACTTGCCTAATTAAATAAAGGTTACTGTATATCTGCTTCCTTCATTCCTTGATATTATTAAATGAAGGTTTTTGGAATAAACAATCCTGGGTGTTTTCACCAGATCTTCATATAACTGGAGAAATGAATGGAAACTCTAACTGACTTTCGTTTGTATGTTTTTGTGGCTTCATGTCGTAGAAAATGTGATGTAAGAACTCATAAGCACACACACACACACAAAGTTATCATTACTGTTTATGCCCCATCTCCCGTCGCTCATTCCTTTCTCTCTCCTCTCCCTCCAACTCCTTCTCTCCTCTCTCTACTCTTCCAGACAGTGCTGGTTATACCCTGACCCCATCGACACACAAGTCAAACCCTGGCTCTACCTGGTCCTGTCACTCCTGGGTTTCCTAGCCAACGGCCTGACCCTGCGTGAATTCAGGAGGTCGGAGAGGACCCCTACCGTCATACTGACCCTCAAACTGGTGACCTCTGACCTCTTTGCTGTGCACCAGCTTTCTGTTCCGGGTGGTTTACTACCCGAGGGGTCACATCTGGTCTGGAGAGGATAAGGTGTGTCAGGCCGCCATGCTAACCATGATAGCAGTCTTCTACGTCAACCTCTACTGTAACATAATGCTGCTTCTCTGGACCAGTGTGACGCGCTATGCACCGTGGTACGGATGCCTACAACAACAAGTCTTCAAACTTATGGATTGATTTGAATGAGGTTGTTTAATTATTTTTTTTTAATAATACGTTTCTCAATTAACCACTCAATTGTGCTCTCAAATCTTTCCCTGGTTGTAGGTGCGGCCCTGCCCTGCTGTCCTCGTGCCCTTCACTAGGCCCAGAGAATGCTGGGTACTCTGCATCATCACCTGGGTAACTGGGTAACGGTGGTGAGTGCCAATGTGGTACTTCAGTTCGGACAAGGAAAAGGAAGAGGAGGACACAGCTGCTTTGACATGTTGGAGAATCAACACAGAGAAAGCGTTAAACTACCAACACTGCCTGGGGGTGGCCCTGTTTTTTGTGATTCTCATCCTTATTCTGGTCAGCTATGGGGATTAGTGTTGCATCTGCAGAAGGTCAGGGGGTCCAAGAACACAAACACCAGTGAAGGAGGGGCAAGGGAGGGGCGGGAGGTGAGTACGGGGGTGACCGCAGGGGATAGGAGGGTGAGTTGTGGGGTGGAAGAGGGGTGTGGGTGAGTTTAGGGGAGAGGGAGGGCAGGGGGGAGAACATACAGGGTGTAGACTTGGAGTGCATTCAGGGGCAGGAGAGAGGCAGAGGATGAAGAGTGGTAGTCTGAGAGTACGAAGGAAGATCCTAGCTGTGGTTGTGGTGTTTGTGGCATGTTTCCTTCCCTACCATGTCCAGCGTGCAGTGACCCTGCTCTCACCACATGGGGGAGACTGTGAGAAGTTGAGAACACAATGGAAGGCGAAGAATGCAACTATAACCATAGCAGCTCTGAGCTGCATTGTACATCCCTTACTCCATCTGGCCTTGCGCCACCTGCCCTGCTGCAGAAGACTACGTAAAAGATAGACCGAACCCACCCACCCACCCACCCACCCCACTCACTGCTGTGGGCAACTGTAAGAGGCCTAGCTGGTTGAGAGAATGCCAAGAGTGTGCAAAGCTGTCATCAAGGCATGAGGGTGGCTACTTTGAAGAATCTAAAATCTAAAATATATTTTGATTTGTTTAACACTTTTTTGTTACTACATGATTCTATATGTGTTATTTCATAGTTTTGATGTCTTAAGTATTCTACAATGTAGAAAATAGTAAAAATAAAGAAAAACCATTGAATGAGTAGGTGTGTCCAAACCTTTGACTGGTACTGTCTGGTACTGGTACTGCACACAGTGCATTCGGAAAGTATTCAGACCCCTTGACTTATTTTGTTACGTTACAGATTTATTCTAAAATGTATGAAATTAAATGTTTTTCCTCATCAATCTACACTCAATACCCCACAAGGACAAAGCGAAAACAGATTTTTAAAATGTTTAGCAAATTTATATAAAATAAAATGAATACCTTATTTACATTAAGATCCTTTGCTATGAGACTCGAAATTGAGTTCAGATGCATCCTGTTTCCATTGATCATCCTTGAGATGTTTCTACAACTTGATTGGAGTACACCTGTGTTAAAATCAATTGATTGGACATGATTTGGAAAGGCACACACTTGTCTATATAAGGTCCCACAGTTGACAGTGCATGTCAGAGCAAAAACCAAGCCATGAAGTTGAAGGAATTGTCCATAGAGCTCCGAGACAGGATTGTGTCGAGGCACAGATCTGGGGAAGGGTACTTAAAAAATGATTCAGCATTGAAGGTCACCAAGAACACCGTGACCTCCATCATCCTTAAATGGAAGAAGTTTGGAACCACTAAGACTCTTCCTAGAACTGGCCGCCCGGCCAAACTGAGCAATCGTGGGAGAATGGCCTTGGTCAGGGAGGTGACAAGAAGCAGATGCCAGGAAAACACTACCTGCCCGAATGAATAGTGGCAACTGTAAAGTTTGGTGGAGGAGGAATAATTGTCTGGGACTGTTTTTCATGGTTCGAGCTAGGCCCCTTAATTCCAGGGAAGGGAAATATTAACTCTACAGCATAAATTACATTCTAGGCCATTCTGTGCGTCCAACTTGGTGGCAACAGTTTTGGGAAGGCCCTTTCCTGCTTCAGCATGACGATGCCCTCGTGCACAAAGCGAGGTCCGTACAGAAATGGTTTGTCGAAATCGTGTGGAAGAACTTGACAGGCCTACACAGAGCCCTGACCTAAACCCCATCGAACACCTTTGGGATGAATTGGAATGCCGACTGTGAACCAGGCCTAATCGCCCAACGTCTGTGCCCGACCTCATTAATGCTCATGGCTGAATGGAAGAAAGTCCCCACAGCAATCTATTATCTTAGTGATACAAGAAGTGGCACTGTGTTTATAGCCATATTACTTATCTTGTCTAGCTACGGTGCAACATTCGTATATAATACTTCCGGTCTCTGTTAGTTTCCCCCTCCTCCCCCTACACACTTCGTCCTCCCCTCCCAAGCTTCGTCCGCCCCTCCCTCTACGACCCTCCTCTTCCCCACAGGTCTCCTGGTCAATGCTCTCTCTCACTGGGTGTTCCTGAGGTGTATCCCGACCCAGACTTCAACCCACGTCTACCTGTCCCACCTGGGCCTGTCCAACTTACTCTTCTCCCTCACCACCCCTTTCCTGGCCAACTACTGCTCACAGGTACATCCATTTTTTACTGACATTTGGATTGATTCTTATTTTTCTCATCTCATCAAAGGGGATTGGTCATATATGTGACAAGACATGAAAATAATAATACTCTTAAAATGTATTTAAAGAAAAAAAAAGCTCCAAACGATCCCTCGTCAATTCCTTCCCAGAGTCTGGTCTGCCTAGTCCTCCACGGGGTCACACTTGTCCAGAATATCAATATCTACGTTAGCGTCTTAATCCTGACCTGGGTGCCGCTCACCCGCTTCGCCACCCTCATCTAGCACACCCATGCCAGCCGCCTCAGCACCTGCCCCAGCCCCTGCGCCGACCCTGCTTCCCCACGCCTTCTTCACCAGACTGAGGAGGGTGGGCTTCACCAAGGCCGTGTGCGCCGGGTGGTGGTGCTGGTCAGAGTACCCGTGGCAGTTTACTATTTAGTGAGAGAGACAGAGGTGGGGGGAGGGGGCGAGGATGGAGGGAGAAGAGGAGGGGAATATGCTACAGTGTGGCGGTGGAGGTGCGGGGCAGCCTGTCGATGGGGACGATGGTGGCGGCCATCGTGATCTTCTTTGTGTGTTTCCTGCTGGTGCTGACTTTGTACGTGGCCAAGCATATGGAGGTCGCGGCGGTGCACCATCGTCAACGACTCCCAGAGCCTGCTGGGAAAAGTGTTCCGGAACATTGTAGTGATCCAGTTGGGAGTTCTGTTTGTTTTGGTTTTCATTTTTACAAATGAAGTAGACTTCAATTCCCTGATGTAGTTGTTTAGTTTATAACTGGTTTTATCCGGGGGTTTTACCTCTCATCTAAACCCTTTTCTCCTTTCCTCCATTCAGGTGGTTCTGATAGTGTGCCTGCTGCCTCATCACGTTCATCTTTATCTCTATGGTCCAGCACCAGCACAAAGTTGACCCAGCCACCACCGCCCCCAGGGGGCCCTGCCATCCTCTCTCTGCCATCATCTCCCAGAGGCAACCTCGCAAGGCTGCAGGCCCAGACGGCATTCCCAGGCGCGTCCTCAGAGCATGYGCAGACCAGCTGGCTGGTGTGTTTAAGGACATATTCAATCAATCCTTATCCCAGTCTGCTGTTCCCACATGCTTCAAGAGGGCCACCATTGTTCCTGTTCCCAAGAAAGCTAAGGTAACTGAGCTAAACGACTACCGCCCCGTAGCACTCACTTCCGTCATCATGAAGTGCTTTGAGAGACTAGTCAAGGACCATATCACCTCCACCCTACCTGACACC
>NC_036875.1:17859991-17912771 GCF_002910315.2 Salvelinus sp. IW2-2015 | reverse complement strand
GAGGCGATAAAATGGCTGGAGTTGAGTCGTAGTATGTGTGGCAGCCGGCCACTAAATGTTAGTGGTGGCTGTTTTAACAGTCTGATGGCCTGTTGAGATAGAAGCTGTTTTTCAGTCTCGTCGGTCCGGCTTATGATGCACGCTGTAGCTGGACCGGTCCGCCTTCGTGGATGATAGCGTGGGGGTGAACAGGCAGTGGGCTGGGTGGTTGTTGTCCTTGATGATCTTTATGGCCTTCCCTGTGACACTCGGGTGGTGTAGGCTTAGTGCCTGGGCAGGGCAGGATAGTTTGCCGCCGGGTGAAATCTTAGGCGTTTGTTGCAAGACGCTCACGTATGAATAGTGACTCTGGAGAGCGCTTACGGTTGCGGGCGGGAGCGGAGTGTGCCGGTAAGCGACGCGCAGGGCAAGTGATAGCGATTGGCAGTGCCTATCTGTAGTGTCATTATGTGGCATTCGGGATGTGTGGCATCGATTTGTGCATCTGTAGAAGTTTATGAGTGCTTTTTGGGTGACAAGCCAAATTTCTTCAGCCCTCTGAGGTTGAAGAGGCGGCTGCTGCGCCTTCTTCACAACGCTGTCTGTGTGGGTGGACCAATTCAGTTTGTCCGTGATGTGTAACGATGGGAACTTAAAACTTTCCACCTTCTCCACTACTGTCGCCGTCGATGTGGAGTTAGGGGGGTGCTCTCTGCTGCTGGTTTCCTGAAGTCCACAATCATCTCCTTTGTTTTGTTGACGTTGAGTGTGAGGTTATTTTCCTGACACCACACTCCGAGGGCCCTTCACCTCCTCCTGTACGGCCGTCTCGTCGTTGTTGGTAGGAATCAACGCCTACCACTGTAGTGTCGTCCGCAAACTTGATGATTGAGTTGAGAGCGTGCATGGCCCACGCAGTCGTGGGTGAACAGGGGAGTACAGGAGAGGGCTTCCGGAACGCACCCTTGTGGGCCCAGTGTTGAGGTATCAGTGGGTGGAGATGTTGTTACCTCGCTCACACACCTGGGGCGGCCCGTCAGGAGAGTCCAGACCAGTTGCACAGGGCGAGGTCGAGCCCAGGGTCTCGAGCTTGATGAGCGAGTTTGGATAGTACTATGTGTTAAATGCTGAGCTGTAGTCGAGAACAGCATTTCATACATAGTATTCCTCTTGTCCAGATGGGTTAGGGCAGTGTGTGCAGTGTGGTTGCGATTGCGTCGTCTGTGGATCTATTGGTGCGGTAAGACAATTGGAGTGGGTCGCTAGCCTTTACACTTGTGTGTATAAGGTAGTAGTTGTGGAATTGTTAGGTTAGATTACTTGTTGGTTATTACTGCATTGTCGGAACTAGAAGCACAAGCATTTCGCTACACTCGCATTAACATCTGCTAACCATGTGTATGTGACAAATACAATTTGATTTGATTTGACCTTTTATCCTTTAAATGAAAGGTGCACTACGCAGCATTTTCAATAGACTATTAGATAACTATAGGCAATATTAGTCCATTTTTTTTTCAGTTCAAGAGCACTTCCAGAAGCAAATCATGTTTTGTGGAGTTAAGTTATCATCAGTCATGGGTATACACGAAGGAAAGTTTGAAGCCGTCAAACATCGAAACAGTATGCTGATTTTTGATTCAGGTCAAGAACTTCCTGCTTCGTCTCGCTGTGCTGCGGAGTTCCACCGACTCGTAAATGTATTTCCTGTTGGAAAAGACCCACCCACAGAAGCCCAGAAAACAATCATCAGGCAGGCCTACCATGCAGGCCACCACCAGAGTCAATCTGCATTGTGGGAGGTTGGAGGTGACTGTGTCATAAGGGTCAGGGGCCATGGAAAGAGTCACCCAGGGGGAACTGGAGTCTGGGCAGTGCTCTGTAAAGACTTCTTACATTGACCACTTTCATCACTTCATGAGAATTGAGTCCAATGTTTTTACCATGTGCTGTTGTTTTTTCTTTCCTACTTTATTCAAAGAGCACCTTGTATATTTATGAGGGAGAATAAATGTGTAACTGATACTGTAAGGCCCAACGCAGGAGATGAGAAGCAGGTACAGGGAGTGAAACATATAATACAGACGGACATGCAGCGGAACAGGAACAGCGTCTGGACATGAACACGACACGACAAACAAAGCCATTACAGGGTACAACCCAGAGGAGCAGACATGTATGCAGGGGCAATCAACAAAGTGAGGGAGTCCAGGTGAGCACAGCTGCGCATACTGATGATAACAGGTGCGTGCGTATGATGATGGGTAGCCTTGGCGCCCTCGAGTGCCAGAGGTGGGTGAGAGGGATTGCAGGCGTGACAAGACCTCCGCTCTGGAGCGCCACCGGGTCCCACCGGTGCGAGCAGGAAGGGCCAGCTGAGGCGTGACAGCCTGACGAAACGCTGCGGCGTAGAAGCCCCATGGGCCCGGCAGGGAAAACCCAGAGGAGCAGAACATATATGCGCACGGGGAATTAAACAAAGTGAGGGAGTCCAATGAGCACAGCTGCGCATACTGATGATAACAGGTGCGTATGATGACGGGTAGCCTGGCGCCCTCGAGTGCCAGGGAGGGGGAGCAGGAGTGACTTATACAGTATTTGGTGTGCTTGTGTAATACATATGTATAAATGTGTATTATAAATCTTATAGGTGTAAAGCGGTGTGTGTTTAATCCTGCAGGATGTGTGTGTGTGTATTGTTCTGTGAAGTGTGGGTCTTGCAGATGGCTGTCCCCTGGGAGGACTAGACAAAGGCAGACAGGCGAAAGAATCTGCCACATTCCACTGTACACACACACACACACACACACACACACACACACACACAGAGAGAGAAAGAGAGATCGAGAGAGAGGATGAGAGGAGGGGAGGAAAAAAGCCCCACTGGTATTGCCCAGAGGCAGCAATTATTGCTAACCTACACTAGCTTCAGCAGAAGACTTTTGCCTTCAATCTTTAACCTGTACCCTTTATGCAGAGTGCACACTGTTTGTATTTCCTTGTCTGAATATAATAGTCAAAGTGCTACCTTTTCAAACAACAATAATCATGTCTCTGAGTTTATGCTAAAAAGAGTGACTACCACATTTACATTTGATATTTGAGTCATTTAGCAGACACTTCTGTATATCCAGAGCTACTTACAGAATGTGTACAGTTGCACGCGTGAGTGTGTATGTGTGTGCATACAAGCGTGTGATTTTTTTTTAAATACTAAAGTGTCCATCAGTCAAGCATATACACTTTCACACATATTAAGCTCAATTAGGGTAACCAACACAGCATTTTAATCAAAGGCATTTATTTTGGCTCCACTTTAAACCTGATTTATCCTGGCTGTTTATAGCAGATTAGTGCTGTAATTCACAATATCTCTACCATGGCTCACACTCATTAACTATGCCAGTGGTCCACGGGAGAGAGAGAGGGAGAGAGAGGGGAGAGAGAGAGAGAATGTGTGTGTGCGCTAGGGCTGGGCGGTATACCGTATTTTACTATATACCGGTACTGATGCACGGACCGGTTTGGGTTTTTACTTTACCTTCTATAACAGTGTTTGGTTTGTTAAATGTGATACGCCGTGTGTAACGTCCATTTGTATAGTTTACTCTGCTTCTTGAGTCATCCCTCTCCGCTCTCTCTCTCTCTCCACGCCGCTTTCCACACAGACCTAGTCCCACCCCGTGTCACTCAAGGAGCGCATTTGTTGTTGCTTGACCACGAGACACTTGCGTTCAGTCTGCATGGAAAATGCAGCACATGCAATAATGTTGATAACAACGATGTTGTTTCCACTTTAAATCCACAAGCGTTCTATAATTACAATATTAGTTTGTTTCTTGCATCTGCAAACAGCTAGTTTGTATTTTCTTAGCAAGTTAAGCTAAATCGTGTTAGCCACTAATGCTAATCGCTAGTTAGCTGGCTAGCTAAGGTAACCAACATAGCATTGTGTAACTAGCTAGCTAACTAGCTAATAAAAGTACTGAGTCGGAGCAAACGTAACTAGCTAATCAAATCAAAGTTTATTTGTCACGTGCGCCGAATACAACAGGTGTAGTAGACCTTACAGTGAAATGCTTACTTACAGGCTCTAACTAATAGTGCAAAAAAGGTATTAGGTGAACAATAGGTAGGTAAAGAAATAAAACAACAGTAAAAAGACAGGCTATATACAGTAGCGAGGCTACAAAAGGACCCCGGTTAGTCAGGCTGATTGAGGTAGTATGTACATGAAGATATGGTTAAAGTGACTATGCATATATGATGAACAGAGTAGCAGTAGCGTAAAAGGGGTTGGCGGGTGGTGGGTGGGACACAATGCAGATAGCCCGGTTAGTCAATGTGCGGGGGCACTGATTGGTCGGCCCAATTGAGGTAGTATGTGCATGAATGTATAGTTAAAGTGACTATGCATATATGATAAACAGAGTAGCAGCAGCGTAAAAAGAGGGGGGGGGGGCTTAATACAGCCTGATACCAGTGCTGGTGGAGGCCTAAATCAGAGGAGGAATAGGTGAAGCATGAATATGTTGGCTACATGAATAAAGGTTTAATGTAGCCAAAGATTATAGGGTCCCCTAGGAAACACTGAACATCACTTTGGTTCTTACCCTGTCACAATAACTCGTCCATGTAATTTTCATTCGTTGTCATGTCAAACAACACCGTATTCAAAGTGCCCACTATTAACTAGAGAATTAGAATAAACATTATATTGCCATGATTCCAAAAGTTCACCCAAGTGTTTTGATCTAAATCGCAATTGCAACATTTGGTTAAAAATAAGGCCTAGTATTTTTGCCCATATCGTGGCAGTGTGGAAATGATCTCAAACGAGTGCAGGAAATGCAGAAACTGATGGAAATGCAGGAAATTATTTTAGGTTGAAGTTGAATTGAACAGTATAAAACAATCAGAATGGAGAAAGACCCATTGAAATAATGTAGAATATATGTGATACCACCCTAGGGTCACACACTACTCATAAAGCAAATGTAGAACTTGAATGAATCAAAAACATAAAATATCGTCAAATACTGTCAAAAAATGTTAAAATATAATATGATATTTTGGCCATATCGCCCAGCCCTAGTGTGCGCCACTACAGTGACTGTTGCCCATTTTCAGAGCTGGATTGTCTATATCCAAATGCCAGGAACCCTTGGTTCCCATTACATGATAGTTATCAGTAGACACACCCCATTCCACTCAGTCATAAACAACATTAATCATACTTTTAAGAAGCTTCTGTGACCACTAACACACATAGACCTGAGAGGGTCAATGTCACTCTACCAGCTAATGTATACAGTAGGAAAAGGAAAAGCCTATTAAGATCACTCTGCTAGTGCTGCCGCTTTCGTCCCTCCCTCGTTCTCTTTCGTCCCTCCCTCATTCTCTTTCGTCCCTCCCTCATTCTCTTTCGTCCCTCCCTCATTCTCTTTCGTCCCTCCCTCATTCTCTTTCGTCCCCTCCCTCATTCTCCTTTCGTCCCTCCCTCATTCTCTTTCGCCCTCCTCATTCTCTTTCGTCCTCCCTCATTCCTCTTTCGTCCCTCCCTCATTCTCTTTCGTCCCTCCCTCATTCCTCTTTCGTCCCTCCGTCATTCTCTTTCGTCCCTCCCTCATTCTCTTTCGTCCCTCCATCTCTCTCGCGGTCTCTTACTTCTCTCCATTCATATGGAGAATGTGACATTTCCTCCACATTGAGCTATCAGCTGTTACAGATAAGACCCATCTCTCTTCAATCCACTGTCTGGTTGTTTATCAGAGTGTAGACAGGACAAACACACAGGCTGCCATTAGTCCCACTGGCCCCTCTTACAGCCTAGTGAATAGAAAGAACATCACTTTCGGAAGCAGCAAACATTCACTTCTCTCTGTTGCTACAGTTTGAAGAGTAGAGTTCAGTTTTGTTATGTATTTCATGCCCAGCTCTTGCAAATAATTGTGTGTGTGGTGCTTGTGTGTGAGAAAGAGAGCATGTGGTTGCTTGTGTGAGTGTGTGTGTGTGTATCAACAGAGCTCTTCTGCCTACCACTGTATTGCTGATCCAGTAATTACCTGTATAGTCTATGTCTCAGTGGCTCACTGCCCACAGTGCTGACACCACACATAGCGAGGTGAAGGCTTTGTTATGTGTGTGCGTGTGTTTGGTCTTTGTTAGGCGATAACACGACACACACAAAAAACACAAACCAGAGACAACATACAGTTACAGCTTCGACAATAAACTATTCAGTTCAGTGGACATAGCGAGTATGCAGTATTTGAAGGGAAAGATACAGTGCTTGCCATGGAACAATGCATATGGCTTGTTTCTGCATTACTCTACAACAAATAGAGCTTGCCAGCTTGTAGTCCTAAAACCCGGAGTTACCTCTGGTTTGTTCAGCCATCCCTATGGGGAAAATGATTGTGGAAATTATAGGGTTTTGGGATAAACGCTGAAAATCAGGCCTGAAACACAGGCTTAGGAGATCTAATAAGTTTTGTTCTATGAGATAATATCAGTTAATTAACATGAGCCTTTTTGTGCTTTTTTAAATTACATAAATGCTTCAAAATTCACAAAAAAAATTATGCTAGCTGATGAAGATTATCTCGTAGAACAAAACATATAAGATTTCCTAAGCCTGTGTTTACCATAGACCTTATTTCAGTGTTTCATCAAAAATGGCATTCATTTCTCTATAGACTTTGTCCAACGAACCATGGCGGAGTTTGTGCCTACAAAAAAGATGCCGTTACTATTTCTCTCTATAGCCTAGAGTGCACACGGAACGCAGACGTAGCTACTGTTTGATTGCAAGAGATACAATGCTTTCAGAAAGTATTCATACCCCTTAACTTATTCCACATTTTGTTACAACCCAAATTCAAAACACATAATGACAAAGTGAAAACAAATTTACTTAAATATTCACACCCGAGTCAATACATATTAGAATCACCTTTGGCAGCGATCAATTACAGCTGTGAGTCTTTCTGGGTAAATCTCTAAGAGCTTTGCACACCTGGATTGAATTTTACATTTTTTTCAAGCTCTGTCAAGTTGGTTGTTGATCATTGCTAGACAGTCATTTTCAAGTCTTGCCATAGATTTTCAAGACGATTTAAGTCAAAACAGTAACTATACCACTCAGGAACATTCAATGCCGTGTTGGTAAGCATTTCCTGCTAAATTTGGCCTCATGTTTTAGGTTATTGCCCTGCTGAAAGGGGAATTTATCTCCCAGTGTCTGCTGGAAAGCAGACAGAACAAGGTTTTCCTCTAGGATTTTGCCTGTGATTAACTCTATGACAAGCACACCCATAACATGATGCAGCCCCCACCATGCTTGAACATATGAAGAGTGGTACTCAGTGATGTGTTGGATTTGCCCCAAACTTAATRCTTTGTATTCAGGACAGTTAATTTCTTAGCATAATTTTTTGCAGTTTTACTTTAGTGCCTTATTGCAAAAAGGATGCATCTTTATTTTTTATTCTGTACAGGCTTCCTTCTTTTCACTCTGTCATTTAGGTATTGTTGTCACGTTCTGACCTTTATTTTCCTTTGTTTTTTCTTTAGTTAGTATGGTCAGGGCGTGAGTTGGGGTGGGCAGTCTATGTTATGTGTTTCTATGTTTAGGGTTGTCATTTGGCCTGATATGGTTCTCAATCAGAGGCAGGTGTTTTGCATTGTCTCTGATTGGGAACCATATTTAGGTTGCCTGTTTTCACTGTTGGTTTGTGGGTGTTTGTTTGTCTCTTCAGACGAAGAGGAGGAAATCAGCCGTTACAATTGTGGAGTAGCTACAATGTTGTTGATCCATAATCAGTTTTCTCCTATCACAGCCATTAAAATCTGTAACTGTTTAAAAGTCACCATTGGGCTCATGGTGAAATCCCTGAGCCGTTTCCTTACTCTCCGGCAACTAAGTTAGGAAGGATGCCTGTATTTTTGTAGTGACTGGGTGTATTGATACACCATCCAAAATGTAATTAATAACTTCACCATGCTSAAAGGGATATTCAATGTATGCTTTAAAAAAATAGTTTTATCTACCAATAGTTGACCTTCTTTGCGAGGCATTGRAAAACCTCCCTCCCCAGTGTTTGAAATTCATTGCTTGACCGAGGGAACTTACAGATAATTGTGTGGGGTACAGAGATGAGGTAGTCATTCAAAAATCATGTTAAACACTATTATTGCACAAGGAGTGAGTCCATGCAACTTATTACGTGACTTGTTAAGCACATTTCTACACCTGAACTTATTTAGGCTTGCCATAACAAAAGGGTTGAATACTTATTGACGCAAGACATTTCAGCTTTTCATGTTTTATTAATTTGTAAAAATTTCGAAAAACACAATTCCACTGTGAGATTTTGGGGTATTATGTGTAGGCCAGTGACACAAAATCTTAAATGTAATCCATTTTAAATTCAGGCTGCAACACAACAAAATGCATAAACAGTCAAGGGGTGTGAATACTTTCTGAAGACACTGTGTCTGATAATGTTTTTTGACCATTCCACAATAAATAGGTGTTCCTAAGGTGTTCCTACAGTAAGGCATCCCTCCATCTACAGCACCTACCTGAAACAGATAGACATTTATCTGAGTAGGTCTACAAGTGTTAATAGTCTGTAGTCTAGTCCATTATCACAAGGTTATCAATCTGACATTCCAAACTGCCCTATTATCTCTGCTTCCAGAACTAGAATGAAAACATCAACATTCCGGATTCTCTCCACAAAATTCACATTCCCATCATTTTGTCAACATTCCTTTTCAGAATGCCTTATTCTTCGCAATCAGGAATGTGACAGCTCGTCTGTGGTTCCAATCTCTCACTCGCGCACACGCACACACACAGCGTGATGAGTAGAAGGGGTTATTGTGAATAATAGGAGATAAAAAGAGAGGCTCTGTTATTTACGCTTCTTGGGATTGAAATTAATTCAATGACTTTTGACTTTCACACATGGGGGACACACGATACACTGAGGCACACAGGCTGCTCCCTATTCAACAAGGACAGCGTTGCCATGCAACCCGTGTGTGTGACCCCTGTTGAGTTAACCTTTAATCAGAGAGTAAGCTACATATGATAAAGTAAGAGCTACTCGATACCAATCTCCACCAATGAGAAACCAGACATAGGCCTAGGTCTCTGATCTGTGCTCTTCCGGCATTAAACACAACCCATAGCCATTGAGCCAAAAGCTGGGTCACCCTCAAAACATAGTTACAAACCAAGAAATGTATGTTGATAACATATCTGAGCATCTTCATGCAGAGTGGGTACTGACATAGCTGACTAACTATGCTGTGATCTTGTAAACCCCAACGTTTTATCAGTGCTGATATATAAATGGCCAATGTGTGATAGCGAACAAGTGTTTGTCAAGCTCTTTAACAGAGATTGAGAGAGAGAGAGAGGAGGAAGGAGAGAGAGAGAGAGAGATAGAAGGGGGGATCTATATCTGTACCCAGCAGTGTCTGGTGTGAAAACTGTCAGCAGTATTTTAACAGCCAGTGCTTTATATTCAGAACAGAGCTATTTTCGTCTCACTCTGTCTGTGCCTGCTGAGAAAAAAACGTCTTTCTCTGAAAGGGATATACACCGAGTATACAAAACATTAATAACACTTTCTATTCCATGAATTAGACTGACCAGGTGAATCCAGGTGAAATCTATGATCCGTTATCGATGTGACTTGTTAAATCCACTTCAAATCATGGTGGATGAAGGGGAGGAGACAGGTTAAAGAAGGAATTAAAGCCTTGAGACATGGATTGTGTATGTGCGCCATTCAGAGGATGAACGGGCAAGACAAAATATCTAAGTGCCTTTGAACGGGGTATGGTAGGTGCCAGACRCACTGGTTTGTGTCAAGAACTGCAACGCTGCTGGGTTTTTCACGCACAACAGTTTCCCGGGTGTATCAAGAACGTTCCACCACCCAAAGGACATCCAGCCAACATGACAACTGTGGGAACCATTGGAGTCAACATGGGCCAGCATCCCTGTGGAATGCTTTATACACCTTGTAGAGGTGGGTGCAACTCAATATTAGGAAGGTGTTCCTAATGTTTTGTATACTCAGTGTATACGATAAGACTGTTTGGGGTTTCAAACATAACTACACCAGCTTCAACTCAGGAAGCTCGTACAACAACTACACACTACTTATAGTTATTGCAATTTATCTCCAAAGATAAAATGTCTGATATTGACTCATGGTTATGAAGCAATATAGTCAAGGTTGGAAAGTTTATCATCTAACCATTGCCAGGACAACAATAACAACACCTCCACCATATCATCAGCTCACATGAGACGTAAAGGAAGCTGTGGTTTTTAGCAGCTACATTTCAACCCTAATAAAACAACTGCGTCTTCAAGTTCTCACCCAGGGTGCCAGCTAGCTGCCTGGTTTCTCACAGCTTCCATCCTGACCAGATAACACCATTAACGAGCCTGATCAATCTAACACTTTTATTTATTTCTGTAATAACAGGAATATTGTCACAGAAGGTTTTTTATGAAATACAGAAACAACTAACTGTATGAAACAGTAGCGATACTGGCAATAGCATGCTGTGAGGGTAGGAACTGCACGGGTGTTTTTGGCTTAGGTATATATGCTTTAAGTCTCCAGGAGTAGAGTTGAAAATCCCTGAAAAATAAATTAATCTGCCCAGCACATCACAGACCCAGAACAAGGCCGTCAGACAGACAGAAGGCAAAATATCGAGAAGACAAGAAGCACAACTTATCACTTATTCATTGTTCAGACAGACAGACAGATTTAAAAGTCTGGGCCAAGATGGGAAAACAGATAGAATTCCCTCCTTAGCTGTTGTAGTCTGGGTCATGATGGCTGAGGAGAGGACTGGGGTGAGCTGAGCACTGTCAGTAAAATCAGAGTAAGTTCCCAACTCAGAGTAAACACACACACTATCAAAGAGACACTCTGGCCTACCTTCACGTCTCGATGGATGACGTTGTTGTCATGGCAATATCGTAGTGCCTCTAGGATCTGTCTCATGTAGTGACTGGAGAGGGATAGAGAGCAATAAAACACCATGACTGTTGATTCGATACAACATTGTTGTAATCAGTGGTGTATAGTACTTAAAGTAAGTAAAAATACTTCAAAGTTTTACTTAAGTTGTTTTTTGGGGTATCTGTAATTTACTATTCATATTTTGAACAAGTTTTACTTTTACTCCACTACCTTCCTAAAGAAAATAATGTACTTTCTACTCCATACATTTTCCCTGTCACCCAAAAGTACTCGTTACATTTTGAATGCTTAGCAGGACAGGAAACTGGTCCAATTCACACACTTATCAAGAGAACATCCCTGGTCATCCCTACTACCTCTGATCTGGCGGACTCACTAAACATAAATGCTTCGTTTGTAAATTATGTCTGAGTGTTGGAGAGTGCCCCTGGCTATCTGTAAATTGAAAAACAAGAAATTGTGCCGTTAATATAAGGAATATGAAATTACTTATACTTTTGATACTTAAGTATATTTAAAAACATCATTTTTTGACTTTTACTCAAGTAGAATTTTACTGGGTGACTTTCACTTTAGTCATTTTCTATTAAGGTATCTTTACTTCTAATCAAGTATGAAAATTGGGTACTTTTCCCACCCCTGGTTGTCATGTCAGCACTGTAATAGCAACAAGTGGATACTGTTGTTTTTGGTATCGTGTGTGTTTTTCTATTCTTCTCTGAATTTCTTTTTCACTAGTGTTGTGTTTTGAAATGCTGAATGCCACATCGAAGTATGGCCTTGAGGGGAGGAACTCTTCAAGCAGAGAATAATGGGAAGTGGTCTTACCTGGCCACTGCTTCACTGTACACAAAGCCAGCATCTGCCCTCTTCACGATCTCAAAACACAGGTCTGCTCCATCCATACTGTAGGAGAGCGAGAGAGGCCGAGGGAGAGGGAGATACAGGGGGAAGGAGAGGGAGGGAGAGAGAGAGCGAGAGAGGGGAAGAAGAGGTCAGTTTAGCATAAAGGTCAATGTAAACGTCCAGACTTCAGGAGGTGAAAAGACTATCCTTATTACAGTTTGATGTGTGTGTTACTGTCTTTACTTTATCTATCCAATACTCCATAGACACCACTGCTATGGGCCGGTTTGAAAGCTGTGTGTCTGTCGCATGTGTTTGTGGGTCTGCATATTTGTGTGTGATAAAGCTATGGAAGTTACTCAAAATGAAACTTGTTCGTTTTTAATCGAATCCTTTGACGCACATGAGAGAGATGTGAAACAGGAAATTTCTGATTTCTGATTTCACGTAAAGGAATTTGTCATGGTGTGTGTTCGTGCACACGTATGTGTGTGTCTGTGGAGTCTTCAGGGACCTAAGGGGAGGTTCCTCTGGTGTGGAATCTTTGTCTTATCTCTGCCTCTTCATATTCCACATTGGTTGTGCTTTCTTTTTTTCGTTCTCTCGTTCTCATTTTTCAGCATACACTGTCTCTTCTTCTACAGCCCAGCCTCTCTCACTAGGGCTGGGTGGTATCCAGATGTTCATGCTGTCATACTGTTTCTGTACCATACCGGGGTATACGGTATTAGCGGAAGTGCCCACAAGGGGTGCTATTTAAAACAAACTGCACAAGACAATTTAGGCAACAGGGATCTTGATCCAGGAGGGGATTGAATGTCTCTGCTGTAACCAAGAAGCTTAATCTTGACATCTAGCCGCTTAGCTAGCAAGTTAGCAAACCAAATGCAAAGCTGGAGCCCTGAGCTGGATATAATTTATTTGACACATCTTAGATTTCTTATAGTTATACTTAACTTCTAAGAAATGGTATAACCCCCCAACCCACAATATATATATATTTTTAAACGGTATTGAAAATCATACTGTCTGAATTTTGAAATAACCCGGTAATATGGCATTAACGCTCACTCCCTTTCCCTCTCTTACTTTCTCTATCACTTCTTCTACCACCTGGCCGCTCGGGCTCCTTCATCCTTTCAGCCCTCTACCATCTCTTTCTCCCTCTTCTTATTCCGTCCATCTCTCTGCTTTCTCCACTCCTATTATCACAAACCTCTCACTTCAACACATTCTAGAACAGCTTCCTACACTGATACACACACCCCTTTACCCTGTACCCATATTTTGGCCTGATAACTAGCATAGCTATGCTAGCGTTAGCGAGCAGTAGGAATCCCATTACCAGCTGTCACATCAATAATACCATTCTAGCATGACTGCGCTGCAACAAAATAAAATACGTTGATATAAACAAAATGCTTGCAGAGTATATAAGTGAATGTGTGTGTGTGTGTGTGTGTGTGTGTGTGTGTGTGTGTGTGTGTGTGTGTGTGTGTGTGTGTGTGTGTGTGTGTGAGTGATCATGTGTAATAGATAAGTTACAGAGTGTGTGACAGTCTTACAACTCGAAGACCATGTAGAGCATGCCATCTGAACTGTATGTCTCCACCAGCTCTACGATGTGAGGGTGCTTCAGCATGTGGCAGATGCTGGCCTCTCTCTTCAGATCTGTGGAGGTAAGTGAAAGAGAGAGAGAAAGGTTTGAGGTCAGGGGTTAGGGTTATTCATGGTCTCTGGCTTTCTAGAGAAAAGCATCAGAACAACTCATGTACGGTAAATGAGAGGGAAAAACTATGCTCTACGTTAGGCTAGATCAGTAGACACACCTCATCGCTAGAACTATTCAATCTGAAAAATACATGTGGTAAATATCATGTGAGAGCTTGAGTTTTGGGGAGAGTGATGTGCATGGGGAGAAAATTTGATTGCTTGAACAAATCAATATTCTGAGTCTTCAACAGGGATGCAAATGGGGTATTGCACTGTCATCCTAAACAAGATGAATTGAAGGTATAAACTCAAACAGGTATTATAAACCTGGTGGTTCGAGCCCTGAATGCTGATTGGCTGAAAGCCGTGGCATGTCAGACAGTATACCACGGGTATGAAAATATTTATATATTACACTGGTAACCTGTTTATAATAGCAATAAGGCACCTCGGGAGGTTGTGGTATATGGCCAATATTCCACAGCTAAAGGTTGTATCCAGGCACCCATCGTTGTGTCGTGCATAAGAACAGCCCTATTGGCCATATATCACACCCTCTCGTGCCTTGCTTAAATAAGCCTGAGTGAGTGAGTGTGTGTGTCTGCTGTTAAGACTAGCCAACACTAGGGGAGCTATCAGGAGCTTACATGAAGCTTCATCCAAACAGGCAATGTGTGTTACTGTTACTCTCTCCACTCCTTCCCTCTGTCCAATGTGAGGTCCTACCGTGCCATCTTCCTACCTCCTCCCCTCCCTCTCTTTCTCGCTCCCTCCCATCCTGTGTTTATATGTGTGACCCAGTTGGCAAACAGAAATACCTCCAGCCTTTTATATTGACATTTGAGTCATTTAGTAGAYGTTCTTATCCAGAGCGACTTACAGGAGTGAATGCATACATTTTCATTCATTTCCCCAGTATTGGTCCCCACTGTACTGCACTACACAGTGTACAAAATATTAAGGACACCTTCCTAATATTGAGTTGCACACCCCTCCCCCTTTTGTCCTCAGAACAGCCTCAATTCGTCGGGGCATGGACTCTACAAGGTGTCTAAAGCGTTCCACAGGGATGCTGGCACATGTTGACTCCAATGCTTCCCACAGTTGTCTGGCTGTCCTTTGGGTGGTGGACCATTCTTGATACACATGGGAAACTGTTGAGTGTGAAAAACCCAGCAGCGTTGTAGTTCTTGACACTCAAACGGGTGCGCCTGGCACCGACTACCATACCCCGTTCAAAGGCACCTAAATATTTTCTCTTGYCCATTCACTCTCTGAATGGCATACATAATCCAAATCTTAATTGTCTCAAGGCTTAAAAATCCTTATTTAACCTGTCTCCTCCCCTTCATCTACACTAACTGAAGTGGATTTAACAAGTGACATCAGTAAGGGATCATACTGTAGCTTTCACCTGGATTCACCTGGTCAGCCTATGTCATGGAAAGAGCAGGTGTCCTTAATGTTTTGTACACTCAGTGTACGCTACAGAGTGAGAGAACCAATAGATCAACACATGCTGCATGTTGTTTTGACTACAGCACTCTCTTCATCAAGCACTTGCTTGCTTCTTCAGACACAATGGACCAGCGTTGCTCAGATCTATTTTCCTCTCTTCTCTTTCCTCCCTTTCCCTCTCCTGTTTTTGCCTCGCCCTGGGCTCTACGCTAATCTTTTTCTACAAGGAGCACGTGTGCGCCTACATTGGAAAATGTAGGTGCAACACAAAGATATTTAGGAGCACAATGAAACATATTTGAGGTAATAATGCTAAAATCCTTCAAATGTTTCTAGGTACTCTGGTGCTCCTAAATAAAAATGACAGGTCGCACAGCATAATATTTAGGCGCATATGCAGGTGAAAATGGTCGCACTGAAGAACCCCGTCTCAGCTCCTCTCCTCATCCATCCATCCCCTACAGAAGGCACTTAGCTTAACCACATCATCGGCACACAATGATATATATAGAGAAGAGTATAAGGCGTGTCGGAGCTAGACGAGTGAGATATCATATGTAATCTTGCGCGCACGCACGGCACGACGCACGCACGCACGCACGCAACACCACACACACAACAACAACACAACACACACCACACACACACACACACACACACACACACACACACACACACACACACACACACACACACACCACACACACACACACGAGTGCGTGTATGATATACTACTTTTCGGCTTTATGCACACACTCCAGGAAAACACATTACTCCTCATCTTTAACAGCATTCACTTTTAATATCTTCTCTGCAATATACACCACATAAAACAAACTATGCAGACACACATACCACTACACACAAATTCTCATTCATCAAAGTACAGCCTGCAATACATTATGATGCAGCCGGAGGACATTAACATTCATCAGCAGTGCAATGTCAGAGCTCCAGGAGAAAGAAAGAAGGAAAATGAAAGAAAGAAAGGAAGCAATGTGAAAGGAGATATCGGAGAGTGTCTTCCTACACTTCCAAAAGAGCGTGGGTGGCGTTCCGTACACGGGAGAAATAATAATGGAGATCCTTCGCTATTGACAACTATCGACCCATATCAAAATTGTCTGTACTGTCAAAGGTGTTGGAGTCCTTAGTTAGTTACCTCCAAGAAAACAACCTTTTAATGGAATGCAATCAGGTTTTAGGTCTGGCCACGCACTGTTTCAGCAACATTGAAGGTTTTAAATGAAATCCACTGTACATTGTGTTCTGTTTTTATTGATTTGTCGAAGGCTTTTGACACTGTGGACATGCTGTGTTAGTGCAAAGGTTAAAATGTTGTGGAATTACTGGTCATGCTCTAGATTGGTTTATAATTACCTATCAAATCGTACACAATGTGTAATAGCGGATGGTTGTAAATCTGAGTCCATAGAGGTTGGCTCAGGTGTTCCGCAAGGTTCTATTTTGGGCCCATGTTGTTCATTTTGTATATAAACACATTGGGATCTTATTGAAACAGCGGATGTTCATTTTTATGCAGATGATACTGTTCTTTATTCAAGTGGTAGTAGTTTATCTTTAGCTTTTGAAAATGCCAAAAGAGTGTTGTTTTGCATGTCAGCAATCATGATTCAGATATAGGACCTACAAAATAAAGAAACAGTATGATGCTTGAACTAAATGTTTCAGCTCCCAGTAGAAGCTCCAGGCTCTGTGTGTCTGTGTGTCTGTGTGTCTGTGTGTGTGTGTGTGTGTGTGTGTTGGAAGTGACTGAATGGAAATGATTCTCAGATCACTGCATCAGTATTACAGCTGACCTCAGAATGAGGGCAATAAATGAGGAGGTAGGGAGCGTGAGAGAGAGAGAAGAGAGAGATTGCATAAGTGTGGTTGAATGAAAGAGATTAAATGAATGAAAATTGGGAGGGAGACTGGGAGGGAGGGGAGATGATATAGATACACCAACAAGGCCATGTTCTTTCTTCAAAGCCAGATCAAAACCATAGGAGGAAACACAAACCTCCATATGGTTTTGACACACATGCACACTGCAGGGGCATGTCAAACAGTGCCATGTTCAATGACTACCACAGATAAGAAGTTAGGAGGGGAGGGGAGGAGGAGGGGAGGAGAGGGTAGAGAGAGAGAGATCTCAATAGAGGTCCCGTTTCTCCAGCTGGGAGTTAAACCTGCTCTGGAGGAGGCCTGATCTGTGTGTGTGTGTGTGTGTGTGTGTGTAGTGGCGCGGTGTGATGTTCTGCTGTGGTTTAGTCAATGGTACATGTAGTAGAGCTCTAGGTGCCAGGTGCCCTTATATAGCTACCACCTGGAGAGGAGGAGGAGGGATGGGGAGAGGGAGGGAGGGAGGGAGGGAGGGAGGGAGGGAGGGAGGGAGGGAGGGAGGGATGGGGAGAGGGATGGAGAGAGGGATAGGGAGAGGAGGGATGGGGAGAGGGATGGGGAGAGATGAAAGTGATGAATCTCTCTGGTTCTCAGGGCTGCTTTTCTCTCTTATCTCTTCTGCAGTCTGACCTATTCATCACACACCACTGGGACAGGGGGCCTCGGCAAGTGTGTGTGTTTGTAGATGGAGAGAATGTGCAAGCATGTGTGTGTGTGTGTGTGTGTGTGTGTGTGTGTGTGTGACCCCAGCTGGCCAATCGATCGCCGGCCCACGCCATTTCTTGGTCCTTCAGGCCCGTCCCTAGTTGTTGTGCAGCAGTGTGTGTGACTACTCTCCTGTATTAAAGCTGCTTGTTCAAGAGTAACTGTTCTATTTTCTATCACCCAACAAATGTGAAGTATAAAAACAAATCAACAAAGGGAACAGTGTTGCTGCCATCTAGAGTTTGTGTGTGTGTACGGTTGATAGATTTCTCAGCGCTCCGGCCAAGGCTTGTGATTGGATACAAACAGGTGGGAGGGTGATGGAGAGGAATGGGAGGCCAAGTGAAAGTTTAATTTGTGTTTTTCTCGGTCGTTTTCYATCCCTCTGTTTCCATCACTCGCTTTATGAGAAGGGAGGGATGACAGAAATCCCTGGCTCTGGTAGAAAAATATATATTTCTCCTCCGCGGAGCAGGATACATGATCCCTAGTTCAGAAGGGGTTTGTAGGGGATTGTCTGTGGAGTATGGTAGGAAGAGAAGCTAAGCTCAAATATTCATGCAGACTTAGAAAAGGACTTAACCTGACAGTGAGTTTTCATAGCACGCACRCACACACACGCACACACACACACACACAGCTCAATTCCATAAATTACTACAGAAGTAATAAATAATACTAGTAAATAATAATTGGAATTGTTATGCCAAACCGACTAGCACGGAGGGGAGCAGTGTTGTCTGGAGAAACCACAGATGTGTCCTGCATCAGGGGAACAGGCCGGATCAGCTACCTAACAACACAGTGACATRTCATACTTCACTGTACTGAAATCTACCATTCAACACCCATCTGTGACTATACCTAGCCACACACATATACACATATCTCTTTGTCAAATCTTCTGCTAGTCCCTATACACTCCAGTGGGAAGAAATGAGAATGGAGATGGAAACATGAGAGTGGAGTGACAAACTGTACAACTGTATGACACTCAGACAACAGACAAAAGACAAGAGGACAGTCCCAGTTTTCCTCCGGAGATATTGGACAGTGCAATTTTTACTGTTGTCAGTATTCACATATGAAAGCTTGAGTCTGACACACGCAGACCACACACACTTAGAGATGGCAGTTCTGATCAACTTGATTCATTACTGAAGGGACTTGAGGGACCAGCAATAGAAATCAATAACCTTGTTTCACTTTTCTCATTTTAATTGTTCAGCAAAAAAGTATATTTTCCAGCAATGTAAAAACATAGCAGCTAGTACCAAGATACCCTACATGAATGTGGAATGTGCTTTGAGATCAGAATCAGGCATTAAAAGTCAATATTTTTCAAGGTTCCTAATGACAGAGCAGAGGATGTGATCAGCGGACAGGAAAGAACAGTTTCATTAGACAGCCTTCATAGAGCACAGAAAGACCGATCTCACAGAACCTCCCTCTGTCACGCCCTGACTTTAGTTATATTTGCTTTCTTTATTATTTGGTTAGGTCAGGGTGTGACAAGGGGTGGTTTGTTTAGTTTATGTATTGTCTAGGGGTTTTTGTCTTGTCTAGGGTTTTTTGTTATCTATGGGGATTTTGTATTGTCTAGGGGTTGTAGGTTTATGGTGGCCTGAGTGGGTTCCCAATCAGAGACAGCTGTTTATCGTTGTCTCTGATTGGGGAGCCTATTTAGGTTGCCATTTTCCATGTTGGTTTGGTGGGTAGTTGTCCATGTTTAGTTGCCTGTGAGCACTACGTTGGCGGCACGTTTCGTTTGTTAAGTATTCTTCGTGGAATTAAAATATGTATTTCAATCGCGCTGCACCTTGGTCCACTCCTTTAAACGGCTGTGACACCCTCTTTCTTTCCTTTTCTCTCTCTCCCTCCAAATTCACACCATTATTTCTCCCTCGCTCTCTTTATCCATTTCCTAATCTCTCACTCTACAGGTCTGCCTGCCTGTCTCTCTCTCTCCTTCTCATAGAAGGTAGGCGTTAGAGCTGTAATGGTCACTAAGTATAACGTGCCAGTGGTTGAGGTAATGGTAAGGCAGAGTACAGTGGTAATATAATGTAGATGTATGAGTCTCCATTGCAGATGAGATGCCATCAGTTACCTATGTGTGTGTTAGGCAATTATGCAAAGAATAGGCCCATACTCTGCTGCCAATTTACCCTCAATTGGCTCAGAGTGTGTGTGTGTGTGTGTGTGTGTGTGTGTGTGTGTGTGTGTTTGCCTGAGACAAGAAAAGGAAGATATATCATAATGGGTGGTTGAAGTAACTACAGTCCATATGTGGTCCTCTAAAATAAAGTGGCAGACTTCCCCGAGATTGAACCCTGCAATCTTCCCCTCTTAAAAACAAATAGAACAACTCTATTTCTCTCTCTTTCAGAGTGGACGAATGGCGCAGCAATGGATAGCTGCAGTTTTACGAGCTGCTGACCAATTCTGATATGTTGTGGGGGTTTTTCCACTGGTATGAACTTTTTTTGTACATAATGTTTCCGCCATCGTTTCCTATGACCGAAAAGAGCTTCTGGACATCAGAACAGTGGTCACTAACCTGGATGTGGATGAGGATTTCTACTTCAATGAGTTGGCGGCGCMGGACATACTGCTCACCCCGGACTAGGCCCTAATCCCCAACACTCAGAACAGGAAGTAACGGTGTAAGAGAGGCCGACGTGCGGGCATCCTGGCGAAACTAYGTCGGCGAGTAAATAAATCGCCAATGTGCAATCACTGGAGAACTGGACGAGCTCCATTCGAGGTTAACCTATCAAGGGGACCTGAAGAACTGAAATATTGTGGCTGAACAAGGACATGGATAATATACAACTAGCTGGTTTTTCTATCCGTCAGCAGGACAGAACAGCAGCCTATGGTAAACTCAAGGGGGAGATGTGTCTCTGTGAACAACAGCTGGAGCGCGATCTCTAATATTAAGGAAGTCTCGAGGTTCTGCTCGCCTGAGTTAGATAAGCTGTAGACCAGTGGTTCTCAACTGGTTTTGCCTGGGGTCCCAAATTTGAAAGGACAATTTATTCACAAATCAATACTATGGACTGTTAATGATTGCATTTTGTAATGTTGTATTGCAGCTGCCTTCTTGGGCAGGCTTCACTTGCAAAATAGACTCTGTCTCACTGGGCTACTATTATGGTGTTAAAGAAAGTCATTACACAGACATATTAGCTGAGAAAACATTTATGATCAATCCAAGAGAATAAGCCGTTTAATTAGGCGGCCAGTTCAGGGGTGGGGTGTAATATATTATCAGACTCAGAACATGACATGAATACCAGTCCAACAATGTTAATGAACAGTATCACATACCAGTCCAACAATGTTAATGAACAGTATCACACACCAGTCCAACAATCGTTACCATGAACAGTAACACACACCAGTCCAATAATGTTAATGAACAGTAACACATACCAGTCCAAAATGTTAATGAACAGTACACACACCAGTCCAAAATGTTAATGAACAGTACACACACCAGTCCAATAATTTAATGAACAGTACACACACCAGTCCAAAATGTTAATGAACAGTACACCACACCAGTCCAATAATGTTAATGAACAGTAACACAACCAGTCCAACAATGTTATTGAACAGTATACCAGTCCAAAATGTTAATGAACAGTAACACACACCAGTCCACATAATGTTAATGAACATAGTACACAACCAGTCCAATAATGTTAATGACAGTAACACACACCAGTCCAAAATGTTAATGAACGAACACATACCAGTCCAAAAGTTTAATGAACATATACCAGTCCAAACAATGTTAATGAACAGTAACAACACACCAGTCCAAAATGTTAATGAACAGTACACAACACCAGTCCAAAATGTTAATGAACAGTACACACAACCAGTCCAATAATGTTAATGAACAGTACACACACCAGTCCAAAAATGTTAATGAACAGAACACACACCAGTCCAATAATGTTAATGAACAGTAACACACACCAGTCCACAATGTTAATGAACAGTAACACACACCAGTCCAAAATGTTAATGACAGTACACACACCAGTCTCAACAATGTTAATGAACAGTAACACACACCAGTCCAATAATGTTAATGAACAGTACACACACCAGTCCAAAATGTTAATGAACAGATAACACACCAGTCCAAAAATGTAAAACAGAACAGTAACGTCAATGTTAATGAACAGAACATACCAGTCCAAAATGTTAATGAACAGTCATACCAGTCCAACAATGTAATGAACAGTAACACACACCAGTCCAATAATGTTAATGAACAAGTAACACACCAGTCCAATAATGTTAATGAACAGTAACACACACCAGTCCAATATGTTAATGAACAGATCACACACCAGTCCAAATGTTAATGAACAGTACACACCACCAGTTCATAATGTTAATGAACAGTAACACACACCAGTCCAAAAATGTTAATGAACAGTAACACACACCAGTCCAAAATGTTAATGAACAGTACACACCACCAGTCAAAACAATGTTAATGAACAGTACACACACCAGTCCAAAATGTTAATGAACAGTACACATACCAGTCCAAAATGTTAATGAACAGAACACACACCAGTCCAACAATGTTAATGAACAGTAACACACCAGTCCAAAATGTTAATGAACAGTAAACACACCAGTCCAACATGTTAATGAACAGTCAACACACCAGTCCAACAATGTTAATGAACAGTAACACACACCAGTCCAACAATGTTAATGAACAGTAAACACACCAGTCCAAAATGTTAATGAACAGAACACACACCAGTCCAACAATGTTAGATGAACAGTAATCACACAACCAGTCCAACAATGTTAATGAACAGTAACACCAACCAGTCCAAATGTTAATGAACAGTACACCACACCAGTCCAATAATGTTAATGAACAGTATCACACACCAGTCCAATAATGTTAATGAACAGTAACACACCAGTCCACAATGTTAATGAACAGTAACACACACCAGTCCAACAATGTTAAGAATGGAACAGGAAACTGGACGGAACACACAGAGATGAGGAATCCAACAATGTAGTATGAACGAGGCAAAGAACACTACAGCAGGTCCAACAATGTTAATGAACAGTATCACACACCAGTCCAACAATGTTAATGAACAGTATCACACACCAGTCCAACAATGTTAATGAACAGTAACACACACCAGTCCAACAATGTTAATGAACAGTAACACACCAGTCCAACAATGTTAATGAACAGAAACACACCTGTCCAGCAATGTTAATGAACAGTAACACACCAGTCCAACAATGTTAATGAACAGAAACACATAAGTGTTTAAAATAGAAAAAAAAACAATCTTAGGATTTTTTAATCATCAATTACCATGTGAATAGTTTCACAACCTTGACSTTTTTAAAAGGTGTAAGTTAACCAGTTCAATAAAATGTAATATGAATGTCATAATGAATTAACAATAACAATTGACATAGTGAACAATAACTCATGAACCTGTTTATTTATTGTGTGCGTGGCCTATCAGTGGGAAAGCTGGKGGTGTTTCTTCAGTTTGATACGTTTATTGAAGTCCGGGGTTGACAGGGACACTAAGAGGTCATTCTAGCTGTCCAGTTTGTTTCTTCTTTTAGTTTTCAGCACGACCATAGCAGAGAAGCCACTTTCACACAGATATGTAGTGCTGAACGGCAGCATGATTCTGATTGCACGGCAGGCGAGAGCAGGATACTCTCCCACTACGCTGCACCAGAACTGTGCCAGTGTCATTTCCGGCGCATGCTCAGTCCGCCATCAAATGACACTTCCAACAGCTGTCATCTTAATTGCTTGGCAACATGACGCATCCCATCTCCACTCAAAATGGGGTCGCGTATCCAGTCATCTTGTCTCCTGTTCTCCTCCGGGGWGTAGTCGCAAAACTTTCCCTGCAGCTTGACAAGATACTGTTTAATGTTTTTTTCCCAGTGTGTCGCCGTGCAACTTGTTGAGCAGATTCTGAATCTCAAAATCAGCATTGGGAAACATGTCAATCCTCCCGTTAGAAACATGCTTTGACAAAACGGCAAGCTTCATCTTGAAGGCATCCACTTTATCCATTTGTTCAAAACRATTGGCCMCCTCCCTTGCATTGACACATTGAGAGAATTCAGATGATCAAAAMTATCCGCCAGGTAGGCAACCTGCACCAGCCATTCCTCACAATTGAAATGTTCGGCCAAAGGTGACTCGTTTTCCGAAAGATACGGAGCAATCTCCGCGCGAATAAAAGCGACCCAACACTTTACCCCTGGAAAGCCAGCGGACCTCTGCATGATAAAGCAGCTGCTGGTGCTCCCTCCTCATATCCCTGCAGAAGGCCTGGAAACACCTGCTTTTCGTGGAACTCTTTTTGATATAKTTGACACACTTGATCACATCCTGGAGAGTGGCGTGGAGCTCAGGCACCATGTATTTCGCTGCCAATGCCTCCCTGTGTAGGAASCAGTGGTTCCTTTTCGCACTTGGTGCACTCTCCATGATCCGCTTTACTACTCTGGAGTGCTTTCCCGTCATGGCAGCTGCCCCATCAGTGGTCACACCAACTCACCCATCCCAGGCCAGTCCCACGATGCCCAGGTATCCTACATGTCCATTGTGTTAAAGACAGCCTCTGCACAACTGAGCAAGAGGACAAGTACATTAGAGTGTCTAGTTTGAGAAACAGACGCCTCACAAGTCCTCAACTGGCAGCTTCATAAAATTTTTGYGTGTACTATTTAATGAAGCTGCCAGTTGAGGACTTGTGAGGSATCTGTTTATCAAACTACACACTAATGTACTTGTCCTCTTGCTCAGTTGTGCACCAGGGCCTCCCACTCCTCTTTCCATTCTGGTTAGCCAGTTTGCTCTGTTCTGTGAAGGGAGTAGTACACATCGTTATACGAGATCTTCAGTTTCTTGGCAATTTCTCGCATGGAATAACCTTCATTTCTCAGAACAAGAATAGACTAATGAGTTTCAGAAGAAAGTACTTTGTTTCTAGCCATTTTCAGGCTGTAAWCGAACCCACAAATGCTGATGCTCCAGATACTCAACTAGTCTAAAGAAGGCCAGTTTTATTGCTTCTTTAATCAGAACAACAGTTTTCAGCTGTGCTAACATAATTGCAAATGGGTTTTCTAATGATCAATTAGCCTTTTCAAATGATACACTTGCATTAGCTAACACAATGTGCCATTGGAACACAGGGGTGATGGTTGCTGATAATGGGCCTCTGTACGCTTATGTAGATATTCCATAAAAAATCTGCAATTTCCAGCTACAATAGTCATTTACAACATTAACAATGTCTACACTGTATTTCTGATCAATTTGATGTTATTTTAATGGACTTTTTTTTKTGCTTTACTTTCAAAAACAAGGACATTTCTAAGTGACACAACTTTTGAACGGTAGTGTATGCATTGAGCTTATCTGATGCTTTAAGCACACTGTTTGATGAAATAAGACACAAATGGCTCAAGAGTGAGCCAGAGATCAAGACAACCATAAGAAATAAAACTTTACCTGACCATCCTCCTCCTGTCCCTAATGGCTTTCGCAGATTGTGCCACTACTCTCCTGAAGTTGCCGGTAATAGGCTGCACGAGGAGTCTGCGATCTTTCTCATGTGGAATGCCAATTTATCTTACGATTTCTACCGATCCGCCTGCCAGCCAGTTATGGTTTTCATATGCACATTTTCGTGGAACAGCTTCATTTAATTTATATCCATTGTATAATGATTGTAATTAATCCAAATTATATCCAAACCTAAAGCCAACAATTAAAAACATTGCAGCCTGCAGGTAGAAATGATCCTGATAAAAATGTATTTCCTATAAATCACATTGGCTTTGCATGGGCCTGTCTGCAACAAACTTGAAACATTGTATAAACTATTTACTAATTGGCCTGGCCCAAAGCTTGAACTAGCAAACTTGCAATATTGTATCAAATATTCTGCGACCTCAGAGACTCGCAAATACATTGAGGAGGAAAAAACAGACTTAGTTTGCTTGATGTTTGAGGTGAAGAAAACATTACTTTGAGAAGCGCCACAGCTCATTAGTGGTGGGGCGTTAAGCCAATCAGAAATACTATCAGATCCCCAAATGGGCTCATTTATATCAGTCCCTCAGGATTCAGCGATTCTGCGATCGCATAATTCGATGCAAAATGAACCAATCAGCGCATATTATGAGGGCTCGCAATTTTGACCAATCCCTGCACTTTTAGCGCATAAAAGGGTCCAATCAAACGCGGGTTCGTAATTTTGACCAATTACTGCACTGTTCACGTGCGAAGATGGGTGATATTTGATTGATATCTATTAATTGTACTGCCTGTCAGCAATCTAATTTTCCAACAAAAATAACAGCTAACGACCGTGCAAAACAATTTCCAAATGCAAAGCATATGACAATGCCAGAACAGTTCCCATGACTGAAGTGGTAGCAGGGAAGACTGTGGCAAGCACTGAAAGTATCAAGGTGAGTGGCGTTTTACTCAAACCTTTACTCTGCTAACCTTGACTTTAGTAGGGTGGTCGGTACTCTGCTCTCCCCAGTCTGTCTATGGAGAGCGCTGCTCAAAGCACTGAGTGCAATTTGTCAGCTTTGCCGTTTTAAACTCTCTGTAAAACTTAATACGGATCACGAAAGCACAATCTCTCTGGATTTTTTAGAAATGGTAATACTGTTTAAAAAAAGTACATATCAACCACAATACTACATTTTTACGTTTTCTGTTCTTTATCTCCCTTATGACCCTTTCAGAAAAAAAATCACAATCTTTTATTATATTTTGAAGACAACTTATTAGAAAGAAATATCGATCCGCATCCATCTCTGCAGCTCTCCACCAATCAGGCCTTTATGGTAGAGTGGCCAGACGGAAGCCACTCCTCAGTAAAAGGCACATGACAGCCGCTTGGAGTTTTCCAAAAGGTACCTAAAGACTCCCAGACCATGAGAAACAAGATTCTCTGGTCTGATGAAACCCAAGATTTAACTATTGGGCCTGAATGCCAAGCGTCACATCTGGAGGAAACCAGGGACCGCTCATCACCTGGCCAATACCATGCCTATGGTGAAGCATGGTGGTGGCAGCATCATGCTGTGGGGATGTTTTTCAGCGGCAGGGACTGGGAGACTCGTCGAGATAGAGGGAAAGATGAATGGAGCAAAGTACAGAGAGATCCTTGATGAAAAACTGCTCCAGAGCGCTCAGGACCTCAGACTGGGGTGAAGGTTCATCTTCCAACAGGACAACGACCCTAAGCACACAGCCAAGACAACGCAGGAGTGGCTTGGGACAAGTCTCTGAATGTCCTTGAGTGGCCCAGCCAGAGTCCGGACTTGAACCCGATCGAACATCTCTGAAGACCTGAAAATAGCTGTGCAGCGACGCTCCCCATCCAACCTGACAGAGCTTGAGAGGATCTGCGGTTAAGAATGGGAGAAACTCACCAAATACAGGTGTGCCAAGCCTGTAGCGTCATACCCAAGAAGACTCGAGACTGTAATCGCTGCCAAAGGTGCTTCAACAAAGTAGTGAGTAAAGGGTCTGAATACTTATGTAAATGTAATATTTCAGTTTTTTATTGTTGATACATTTGCAAAAATGTCGTAAAAAAACTTTTTTTGCTTTGTCATTATAGGGTAAAGAGAGACCTAAGACAACAACATAGCATGGTAGCAACACCACATGACAACAACATGTTAGCAACACAACATGGCAGCAGCACAACATGGTACAAACATTTTTGGGAACAGACAACAGCACAAAGGCAAGAAGGTAGAGACAATAATACATCATGCGAAGCATGAGTGTCCATAATTGAGTCTTTGAATGAAAAGATGGGAGATAAAAGCTGTCCAGTTTGAGTGTTTTTTGCAGCTCGATCCAGTCGCTAACTGCAGCGAATTGAAAAGAGGAGCAACCCAGGGATGTGTGTGCTTTGGGGACCTTTAACAGAATGTGACTGGCAGAATGAGTGTTGTATGTGGAGGATGAGGGCTGCAGTAGATTTCTCAGATGGGGGGAGTGAGGCCTAAGAGAGTTTTATAAATAAGCATCAACCAGTGGGTCTTGCGATGGGTATACAGAGATGACCAGTTTACAGAGGAGTATAGAGTGCAGTGATGTGTCCTATAAGGAGCATTGGTGGCAAATCTGATGGCTGACTGGTAAAGAACATCTAGTGATGCAGCCAGTCAAGATTCTCTCAATGGTGCTGAAAACTCCCTCGGGAGGTAGACTGGTCGGCATTTAACAATCAGGCATGCCATTTTTAACCTCTCCCTGACCCAGTCTGTAATATCTACATGTTTCAAGCAGACCACCACAGTCCCTGTGCACAAGAATGCGAAGGTAACCTGTCTAAATGACTATCGCCCCGTAGCACTCACATCTGTAGCCATGAAATGCTTTTAAAGGCWGGTMATGGCTCACATCAACACCATCATCCCARACACCCTGGACCCACTCCAATTCGCATACCGCCCCAACAGATCCACAGATGACACAATCTCTATTGAACTCCACACTGCCCTTTCCCACATGGACATGAGGAACACCTATGTGAGAATGCCGTTCATTATCTACAGCTCAGAGTTCCACATAGTGCCCTCTAAGTTCATCACTAAGCTAAGGACTTTGGGACTGAACACCTCCCGCTGAAACTGGATCCTGGGGCCCGAGTTCCCTGCCGCCCAGGACTTCTATCCTAGCRGTGTCAGAGGAAGGCCTTAAACATTGTCAAAGATTTCAGCCACCCAAGTCATAGACTGATCCCCTTCCTACCGCAAGGCAAGCGGTACCGATGCACCATGTCTGGAACCAACAGGACCCTGAACAGCTTCAACCCCCAAGCGATAAGACTGCTAAATAGTTAGTTAAATAGTAAACCAAATAGCTACCGGACTATCTGCATTGGCCTTTTTGCACTAACTTGTTTTACTCATCACCTACGCTGCTGCTACTGTTTATTATCTATCCTGTTGCCTAGTCACTTTATTCCTAGTTATATGTACTGTACATATCTACCTCAATTACCTCGTACCCCAGCACATCGACTCGGTACTGGTACCCCGTGTATATAGCCAAGATATCGTTACTCATTGTGTATTTATTATTACTTTTATTATTATGGGTTATTACTTTTCTATTATTTCTCTATTCTCTCTCTCTCTGCATTGTTGGGAAGGGCCCGTAAGAAAGCATTTCTCTGTTAGTCTCCACCTGTTGTTTACGAAGCATGTGACAAATAAAATTAGATTTGATATGAGGCCTGTGCACTGCGTCTGGTGCTTTGTGCAGACAATTTCATGACTCACTGGCCTCTTTGTGATTAGTTTGCTTTCGGAAAAAACAAAGTACCAAAATGTCTATCGTGATAGTTTTTACCTCAGAGGCAGGGCTAAAGGGTTATTTGGAGTACCAATTCAGAGTGAGGACACACACACACACACACACACACACACACACACACACACACACACACACACACACACACACACACACACACACACACACACACACAGCTGATAAGTGTGTATATTTGTCTCTATAACCACCAGCATCCACACACAACAGAGAGAGAGAGAGTGATATATAGTGTGTGCGTATGTTTTCTTACCCTCTGTGCTGAGTCCAGGGCTGGAAGTAAACTGGGCCACATCTACAATCTTCACAGCAAACTGCTGTCCTGTGTCTCTGTTTATACATCTCCTCACCACGCTGAACGGACCCCTGCACAGGAAAGAACACACACACCTTAACATCTCATACCTTTATACAGAACACCTTTACATCCCATACCTTTATACATAGGACAGAACACCTTAACATCCCATACCTTTATACATAGGACAGAATACCTTAACATCCCATACCTTTATACATAGGACAGAACACCTTTACATCCCATACATAGGACAGAATACCTTAACATCTCATCATTAAATACAAAAGAAACACAAATAGTGGGTTGTTCCATTTTGTATATATTGTAATAACTTTTTAACCGTACCCCTTTTGATTTACAGTACCAGTCAAAAGTTGGGACACACCTACTCATTCAAGGGTTTTTCTTTATTTTGACTATTTTCTACATTGTAGAATAATAGTGAAGACATCAAAACTATGAAACAACACACATGGAATCATGTAGTAACCAAAAAAAGTGTTAAACAAATCAAAATATATTTTATACTTCAGATTCTTCAAAGTAGCCACCCTTTGCATCGAGGACAGCTTTGCACATTCTTGGCATTCTCTCAACCAGCTTCACATGGGATGCTTTTCCAACAGTCTTGAAGGAGTTCCCACATATGCTGAGCACTTGTTGGCTGCTTTTCCTTCACTCTGCGGTCCAACTCATCCCAAACCATCTCAATTGGGTTGAGGTCAGGTGATTGTGGAGGCCAGATCATCTGATGCAGCACTCCATCACTCTCCTTYTTGGTCAAATAGCCCTTACACAGCCTTGAGGTGTTTTGGGTCATTGTCCTGTTGAAAAACAAATGATAGTCCCACTAAGCACAAACCAGATGGGATGGCGTATCGCTGCAGGATGCTGTGGTAGCCATGCTGGTTAAGTGTGCCTTGAATTCTAAATAAATCACTGACAGTGTCAACAGCAAAGCACCCCCACACCATCACACTTCCTCCTCCATGCTTCACAGTGGGAACCTCACATGCGGAGATCATCCGTTCACTTACTCTGCGTCTCACAAAGACACGCAGTTGGAACCAGAAATCTMAAATGTGGACTCATCAGACCAAAATGACAGATTTTCACCGGTCTAATGTCCGTTGCTTGTATTTCTTGGCCCAAGCAAGTCTCTTCTTCTTATTGGTGTCCGTCCTTTAGCAGTGGTTTCTTTGCAGCAAATCGACCATGAAGGTCTGATTCACACAGTCTCCTCTGAATAGTTGATGTTGAGATGTGTCTGTTACTTGAACTCTGTGAAGCATTTATTGCCAAAACAATTAGGAGATAGATGTGCTCAAAGCTGACCCATTTTGCAAACCCCACCCTCCCACGAGACATCCATGTCTTCAACACTGGAAAAGATAAATGTTTGAGTTTGAAGGGGTGCGGTCAAAAAGTGATTGAAATCAAATAGAAAGACCYTAGTACAAGTATAGTCTTAAACAGACGAATGTATTCATTCAATTGTTCCTTAACGTATCTGCAGTAACCAAAAGCAAGACATTGAGGCTGAATATGATTACACTATATAAAAACATCATAGCTAAAAGAGTTGAGGTCAGTTCCATCAACTTCAGTCAGTTCTGATATTGAATCATTCTAAGATGAGGAAAATGTAAACCACAACAGTGACCTTAACACAGATGGAGTTGACCCTGAGTCAGTGAGAGGTGTTTAGTAAATACAAGGTTTCCGCTGCCCTCGCAGACCTCTCACAGTAGCTTGGCAGTTGGCACAGAGCAGAAGGCACACACACACACACCCACACACATATATACACACACACACAGAGAGAGAGAGAGACACACACACACATTCCTTGGAAAGCAGAGCCTCTCCTGCCTCAGGTGTGTGTATGCTAGACAACGTCTGATTAAAGATGACCCAGTTCACACACACCCTCAGAGAATACAAAGAGACTGAATGTGAGTGTGAGTGTGCGTTTGTGCATGCGTGTGGGACAGTTTGAGTGCATTGCTGTCGCTCTCCTTTCATATTCCCTCCCTGTCCGACTCCTTCATCTCTCTACCCCTCCCATCTTTCTCTCCCTCTCCCCACTTCTCTCCTCCCCCCCTTCCCATCTCTTCAATTCAATTAAAAGGGCTTTGTTGGCATGAGAAACATATGTTTACATTGCCAAAGCAAGTGAAATCGACAAAACAAAAGGGAAATAAGATAAATAAACAATCAGAAATGAACAGTAAACATTACACACAAGTTTTAATATAGATGTTTCAAATGGTATATTATTGGCTATATGCAATGTGCAATGTAACAATATGCAAAACGAACGGGAAAATAAGGGGCCTCTCTCTATGCCTCACCATCTCTCTCTACCCCCATCTGTCTGAACTGTTAGTGAACTGAGGGAGAGTGGTGAGCTGAATTCACCAGCAGAGCAGCTTTTAACCAGGAGACAGAGAAAACCTATTCACACATACTTCCCGTTGAGCATTGGGAATATTCTACTAAACTCACACAATCATTGTCATCACCAAGCGGCAGTCAAAACTAGTGGTTATATATAGATGAACAGCTCTCCAGCCTGAGTGCCTGTGTGTGTTTTACCATCTCTGGGCAGTGTTTCTCTGTACATCACCCCTCTGAAGCTAAGCAGCTTTAATCTGATCACCATCTGCTATACACACACACACACACTTAGATAGCAATAACGCTGAGTAAAGTGTAATCATTTTGACCTGGCTGCCTGTCATTTTTTATGGAGGTCAAAATCCATTCCAATAACCAAGCTCACACACTCACACGTGCACGTTCAGGCATACAGGAACAGTGTATATGAGAAGTAGTGTAGTGCATTTGTTCAAGTTCTTTATTCTCTGCTGGAGTTCCCTTAGAAACAAGGCAGCACCTTCTCTCTTAACGAGTGAAACCCAATAGCATACAGTTACAGTTAATGAATAAACAATGACTCCACAGCTTCCCCTCCAAGAGAAAGGAGATATAGCCTACAGGAGAGAGGAAGGAAGAGAGAGAGANTAGGGCTACAAATTTAATTCCCCTTCTTTCAGATGGTTTAGAAAACGAGCTAATTTTCCCGATAATAGAATTTGTCCTTCAGAGGCGCTTTTCTGCCACAAAGAGAGAAATGAAAGAGGTAGTAATCAGACCCTCTATCAATTGGCCACTTTAAACACCCTCCCCGCTCTCTCCCTCTCACACCATATAATGTGATTATATGAATACTTCAGTCTCTTGTTCTCTCTGGCCCTTTGAAATCCTGCGAGGGAGGAAGGAATGAAAAGGAGAGAGAGAGAGAGAGAGAGAGAGAGAGAGAGAGAGAGAGAGAGAGAGAGAGAGCGAGAGAGCGAGAGAGCGAGAGAGCGAGAGAGCGAGAGAGAGGGGAAGATGGGGATTAGTGTATAGGATTGCTCCTTTTGGCCGTTGGTCACGGAGCAGAGACAGAAACCCCTAAATCTTCAGAGGAAGAGGGATAGTGAAGTCTACATTTGTGTATTTGTGTGTGTGACAGCAAGAGAGAGCTAGTGAGACAGAGGGTACTGCAGAAGTCTCTCTGAGCATAACAGGGACATTTATCATGCAATAAATAAAGAATATAAATACACACACAGCATAACTCCTGGCAGAGCTCCTGGGTCAACAGCTTAGCGAAAGGAAACATTCCGAGGTTTCCACGGCTGAAGTCACATGAAAGACATTTAGATTTAACGGTTGTTTGATCGGTAATTAGCAACGGTGTTAGCCACTGAAAACACACACTGTAAATTCCTCCTCAGCCCAGCTCATGCATCTGAAACCAGGCAGATGTGCTCTGATGTTGTGGCCAGAGAGAGGAGAGAGAGAGAGAGATATACTGAAACTCTAACATCATCCTCAGCTCAAACACCAAATTGAGACTGCATGCATAATTCTTCAAAAAATATCCTCCATGTACAACGTAAATTCTACAACCACCTAAAAGGAAGCGATTCACAAACCATCAGCTTCAGAGAAATTAACCTGGAGAAGAGCCCCCTAAGCAAGCTGGTCCTGGGGCTCTGTTCACAAACACAAACAGACCCCACAGAGCACCAGGACAGCAACACAATTAGACCCAACCAAATGATGAGAAAACAAAAAGATAATTACTTGACACATTGGAAAGAATTGACAAAAAACAGACCAAACTAGAACGCTATTTGGCCCTAAACAGAGAGTACACAGTGGCAGAATACCTGACCACTGTGACTGACCCAAAATGAAGGAAATCTTTGACTATGTACAGACTCAGTGAGCATAGCCTTGCTATTGAGAAAGGCCGCCATAGGCAGACCTCGTTCTCAAGAGAAGACAGGCTATATCCACACTGCCCACACAATGAGGTGGAAGCTGAGCTGCACATCCTAACCTCCAAATGTATAACCATAGAGACACATATTTCCCTCAGGTTACACAGACCCACAAAAAAAATCACATTTTGATAAACTCCCATATCTATTGGGTGAAATACCAGTGTACAATCACAGCAGCAAGATCAGTGACCTGTTGCCACAAGAAAAGGGCCAACCAGTGAAGAACAAAGACCATTGTAAATACAACCCCTTTTAAACAGAAAATTCAACAACACACATTTGGCCTTTTCTTTATTCGAATACCTGTACCCCATTATAAACATCCCTACAGTAAACTCCACCCCCAACAATTCATGTTTCTGTAATGATCAGTGATGGGCAGGATATGCAGGCAGCTAAGGTGAACTGGGGAAAGAGCAAAGCTCTTATGTGGGGCATGGAGGGGTGGGTCCAGGGGGTGCTTCCAGGGGGTGCGCAGTGGGGTTGTGAAGTGCTTCCCATTTTGGGGGTGTACATGGGCTCGGAGAGGTGGGTCAGGAAGAACTGGGAGGCGCTGTCACAGGCAGTGGTGTCAAGACTGGCCAGGTGAAGGTGGCTCCTGTCCCAAGTATCATATAGAGGCAGAGTGCTGATAATCAACAACCTGGCGGCATCCTCCCTATGGCATAAACTGTCTGTCCTCAACCCCACCGCCGGTCTGCTCACAGACATGCAACGCAAGCTGGTGGTCTTCACTGGCTAAGGGCGGCAGTGTTGTACATGTCCGTCCATGAAGGAGGACAGGGCCTGGTGGAACTGGAGAGCAGGGTGGCTGCATTCCGACTAAAGGCGGTGCAGAGACTGCTGTACCATACTGATGTAGGCTGGAGGGAACCAGCATGCGTGCTGCTGAGGAGAGCTAGCGGGTTAGGGATGGACCGGCAGTTGTTCCTCATGAGGCTGGAGAGGCTGAGTACAGCAGGTCTCTCTGATTTTTACTCTGCAGTGCTGAGGACCTGGCAGATGCTAAGGCCCACACGAGAAGGGGGTGTGGAGCCTGGGCTGTGGTTGTGGGAGGAGCCTATAATCTTCCACAATCCAGCCCTTCTTTTGAGATTGGTTCAATCACCCACCCTGCAGAAGTGACTGATGGCAGCGGGTTTACTAAGGCCGGGTAACCTGCGGCTGCTGGGGAAGGAGGGGTGGAAAACCCAGGAAGTCCTGGCACAACAAACAGGACTAACATCTCTTAGGCTGTTGGAGAGATTCCTGGGTGAGGTCGAGGAGGCACTGTCTGAGCCGGTAAGGGGGGTGTTTGAGCGGCCAAAGGTGGAGGGGCCACCACTGTTTCCGCCACTGCAGGTGACGGCAGAGACTGGAGACTGGCAAGGGGGTCTGGAGGACTTGTTGGACTTTAACACTCCGAGCCTGGGGGAGTTTGAGGGGGTGGGAGGTAAAGCCCTCTACAACCTTCCCATTAAGGTGAGGAACATTAGGAACCTAACAGGAGTGAAGGCACATCAGTGGCAGGGGATATGTGGGGAGGAGAGTATGGTGGGTTTTAGATGGAGGGGGCTCTACAAAGCCCCAGTACCAAAGAGGTCAGGGGACCTCCAGTGGAGGGTTCAACATGGAGCCCTGGCCACTAATAGCTGGTTGGCATGGGTCAACCCGGGAGTCAGACAGGGGTGTCCTTTCTGTGTCATGAGAGAAGCTGTGCATCATGTGGCCCAATAAAGTGTCCCAATAAAGGCTCAATGGCTAGTGTATATAACTGCCCCGATAGAAGGCATCCTTGTCTAATACCCCGACTCTCCCAGACTGGCCTACTAAGCCCCCCTCCCACCTTGACCATCTACAGAGCCCCCCTCCCACCCAGCATACAACATCTTCACACAAGCCAAAAACCTTTCCCCAAACATCACATCAAACAGATACTCATGGTCCACTCTATCAAAAGCCGTCTCTTGGTCTAAAGAGACCAGCCCAAAGTTCACATTAGAAACTCTCAACAAGTCCAACATGTCCTTGATTAAGAAAAAGTTGTCCATGATTTAGCGTCCCGGTACACAATATGTCTGGTCCTTGTGTACTATGTCCAGATGGGACTTCAGTCTGTTAGCAAGGACCTTGGCAAATATGTTGTAGTCCGCACAGAGCAATGCCACAGGACTCCAGTTCTTAACTTCTTTGGGGTAGGGGGCAGTATTTTCACGTCCGGATGAAAAGCGTGCCCAGAGTAAACTGCCTGCTACTCAGGCCCAGAGGCTAGGATATGCATATTATTAGTCGATTTGGAAAAACACTCTGAAGTTTCTAAAACTGTTTGAATGATGTCTGTGAGTATAACAGAACTCATATGGCAGGCGAAAACCTGAGAGAAATCCAACCAGGAAGTGGGAAATCTGAGGTTTGTAGTTTTTCAAGTGATTGCCTATCCAATATACAGTGTAAATGGGGTCAGATTGCACTTTCTAAGGCTTCCACTAGATGTCAACAGTCTTTAGAAGGTTGTTTCAGGCTTCTATTGTGAAAGGGGAGCGAATAAGAGCTGTTTGAACCAGTGGTCTGTTTGAAAGCCTTTAGTTTAGTCACACGCGTCTGGACTTTCGTCTGGACTTAGTGCCTTGTGCATTTGGATTACTGGACTAAACTCGCGAACAAAAAGGAGGTATTTGGACATAAAGATGAACTTTATCGAACAAAACAMACATTTATTGTCTAACATGGAGTCCTGGGAGTGCCATCCGGGGGAAAATGATCAAAGGTTAGTGATGAATTTTAATGCTATTTCGGTCTTTTGTGACATCTCTCCTTGGTTGGAAAATGGCTGTATGGTTTTCTGTGGCTAGGCTCTGACCTAACATAATCGCATGGTGTGCTTTTGCCGTAAAGCCTTTTTGAAATCAGACACTGTGGCTGGATTAACAAGAAGTTTATCATTAAAATGGTGTATAATACTTGTATGTTTGAGGAATTTTAATTATGAGATTTCTGTTGTTTGAATTTGGCGCCCTGCACTTTCACTGGATGTTGGTCAGGTGGGACGCTACCGTCCCACTGGTGCCAGACAGGTTAAGTTCACACAAGTCCCCTTTTTTGGGCAGGAGAGTCAGAGCCGCCCGATGGCAGCTCATCGGCAACTCTCCTACCCAGATTATTTTATAAAACTACACTGGGAGTCCATCGAGACCCCGGTGCACGACCAGGGGACATCTGGGTTACAGCCTCTGCTAGTTCAATATCCATTTCATCCCTCTGTGTCAGAGATAGCTTAGGGAGTTCTGTAAATAAAACCTGAGCACACATAGGATCACACAGTTATTTTCTATACAACTCAGTATAAAACTCCACAGTCTGATCACGCATCTCCCCCACCACAGAGGTCACCCGCCCATCAGACAGCTTCACCGCTCTGTCTTTCCAAACCAAAGAAGAAGGAGCTGGGGGCATCCATCTCCTTAAGCATGGAGAACCTAGCTCTTACAAGTGCTCCCTTTGCTTTAACCTGGAAAAACTGCCCAGTTCCCTACGTAATTCAGCTAAATTAGCTTTGAGGCCTACATTGCCTTGCCCCACTATCTCTACCACCACTTCACTGATACTGCGCTCGAGTTCTCCCAATACCCTCCTAGCCTCTGAGGATGAGAGAGTTGTATACCAAATGTGGACTTTTCCCACATCCCACCATTGACCCAGACTCATACTCTCTTAGCTGCCCCCACCTTTCCCCCAAAAGTCTGGAAACCTGAGCAAAAACTGGCATCTTGTAAGAGCTTTACATTAAACTTCTAATAGGATACCTGCTGAGGCCCTGGTGAAATAGAGAGCCGAGCCATGGTTATGTTGTGATCTGAAAACCCCACTGGGAGAATGGTAGCGCCCAACAGCCTATTGCTCTGATTCTTGGACATGTAAAACCGATCTAGTCTGGCTGCACTCACCCTAGCACCTATGTATACTGTTTTATGATGTCTAGTTCTTCAAACTGCTTAATTATGTCTCTTAACACTTCCACTGAGCTTGAATCAGGCTCCTCCCCATTTCTATCTTCGTAAAATACATCGTAAAGTTCCAGTCCCCGCCGACCACCAGCGTCTCCTCAGGCGCTACCTGTGAGAGTTCCTGTCTGTGTAACGGTAGTCTTCGTCATCCTTGTCTGAGGAGTAAGAAATGTCGGACCAAGATGCAGCGTGGTGAGTATTCATATTTATTAGAATACTTTCAAGAACGAACAAAAACAATAAACTGACAAAAATAACCGAAGACGCTACAGTCCCGAAATAGTGAACACAGAACATAGGAACACACGAAAAGGAACAATCACCCACAACCCACAAACAAAACAGGCTACCTAAATATGGTTCCCAATCAGAGACAATGACTAACACCTGCCTCTGATTGAGAACCATATCAGGCCAAACGACAAACCCAACATAGAAACACAAAACATAGATAACCCACCCAACTCACGCCCTGACCATACTAAAACAAAGAAAATACAAAAGAACTATGGTCAGAACGTGACAGTCTGAGACACCCAAACAGACGACCCCTCTCTCTCCCTGTGTTAGGCGCATACACGTTTCTAAGTACAAAACCTCTGTTGTTAATTTCTGCTTTTACTACAGGCAGTCTACCCCTACACATCTCCTTTGAGGAGCACATTTTTACGGCCAGACCCGGTGAAAAAACGACTGCCACCCCTGCACTAACATTTGTTCCATGGCTCAGCACATTTGCCCCTTTCCACCAGAGCCCCCAATCGACTTCATGCACCACATCATTATGCATCTCCTGCAGAAACAACACCTGTACTTTCTTTTGTTTTACATATTCACCCAGCACACTCCTCTTTCCCGCATCTCTGGCACCATTTATATTAAGCGATCCTACCCGAAGCGTCTCCATAAGAAGTGGGAGAAAAGCCACCAAAGAAAGAGACCAATAGCAAAGCTCAAAAGCCCTAGTGCCAGAAAAAATAACATTCATCTAAACAGCATCTGAAGGAAGACCCTTACTCATGGTTGTGACCAACTTCCTCAACCTAAAATGTTTCATGTGTGAGAGGACACCATGCCCCTCATTTTTCATAGCGTGTTGTACTGATTGTGGACTACAGGAAAAGGAGGACCGAGCACACCCCATTCTCATCGACAGGGCTGTATTGGAGCAGGTTGAGTGTTTCAAGTTCCTTGGTAACCACATCACCAACAAACTATGATGGTCCAAACACACTAAGACAGTCGTGAAGACGGCACGACAAAGCCTATTCCCCCTCAGGAAACTGAAAAGATTTGGCATGGGTTCTCAGATCCACAAAAGGTTCTACAGATAAACCATCGAGAGCATCTGGACTGGTTGTATCACTGCCTGGTATGGCAACTGCTCTGCCTCCGACCGCAAGGCACTACAGAGGGTAGTGCGTATGGCCCAGTACATCACTGGGGACAATCTTCCTGCAGGTGCCTTGGTGGAAGAGTAGGGTAACATCTCACAGAAAGAACTGGCAAATCTGGTGCAGTCCATGAGGAGGAGATGCACTGCAGTACTTAATGGAGCTGGTGGCCACACCAGATACTGACTTTTACTTTTGATTTTGACCCCCACTTTGTTCAGGGACACATTATGTCTGTGGAACTTGTTCAGTTTATGTCTCAGTTATAATATTTACACATGTTAAGTTTGCTGAAAATAAACACAGTTGACAGCGAGAGGTGAGAGGACATTTCTTTTTTTGCTGAGTTTACATATTACCTCAATTACCTTGACTAACTGGTGCCACCGCACATTGACTCTGTACTGGTACCCCCTATATATAGCCTCACTATTGTTATTTTACTGCTGCTGTATCATTATTTGTTACTTTTATTTTTTTTTAATGTTACTTATCTATTTTTTACTAAACACTTATTTTTCTTAAAACTGCATTGTTGGTTAAGGGCTTATAAGTAAGCATTTCACTGTAAGGTCTACACTTGTTGTATTCGGTGCATGTGCCAAATAAAACTTTGTTCTCCCCCTTTTTCCTCTTCTGCTTGACACCCTCCTCCTCCCCCCTAGTCGCTTGCCCTTCCCCACTATACTCTCCTCATCCACTAGCATAACCTGACTAGACCCAGTCTCATTTACCCCACCATCCATAACCTGACTAGACCCAGTCTCATCTACACTACCATCCATAACCTGACTAGACCCAGCCTCATCTACACCCCCATCCATAACCTGACTAGACCCAGCCTCGTCTACACCCCCATCCATAACCTGACTAGACCCAGTCTCATTTACACCACCATCTATATAACCTGACTAGACCCAGCCTCATCTACACCACCATCTATAACAGACTAGACCCAGTCTCATTTACACCACCATCTATAGCATGACTAGACCCAGCCTCATTTACACCACCATCCATAACATGACTAGACCCAGTCTCATCTACACCACCATCTATAGCATGACTAGACCCAGTCTCATCTACACCACCATCTATAGCATGACTAGACCCAGTCTCATCTACACCACCATCTATAACATGACTAGACCCAGTCTCATCTACACCACCATCCATAACATGACTAGACCCAGTCTCATCTACACCACCATCTATAGCATGACTAGACCCAGTCTCATCTACACCACCATCTATGACATGACTAGACCCAGTCTCATCTACACCTCCATCCATGACAGGACTAGACCCAGCCTCATCTACACCACCATCTATAACATGACTAGACCCAGCCTCATCTACACCACCATCTATAGCATGACTAGACCCAGTCTCATCTACACCACCATCTATAACATGACTAGACCCAGCCTCATCTACACCACCATCTATAACCTGACTAGACCCAGCCTCATCTACACCACCATCTATAACCTGAAGACCCAGCCTCATCTACACCACCATCTATGACAGGACTAGACCCAGTCTCATCTACACCACCATCTATGACAGGACTAGACCCAGCCTCATCTACACCACCATCTATAGCATAACTAGGCCCAGCCTCTGCTGCCTGCGTTTCATGGCCCCCTGCACGGTGACCTCGATTTCCCCCACTGGCGCTTGTACCCTCACCTTGTCTATGGCCTTTATATGGGCACACAAAGCATTTATGCTCCAAATCCTCACACTCAAAGCACCGTAGGCTATCTGTGCTGGCATACCCCGCATAGAGCCCCTCCCCATGCCTTACTTTAAAATGCACATTTAGCTGTTGCTCATTGTTATTCAGAAACATGAACACTTGCCTCCAGAACGAAACAACATGCTTAACGGCACCTGCCTGAAAACCTGCCGACAGCACACGAAAACCGCTAGCAAACTTACCAAACCAACTCCGCTCTTTCCCGGATTTGATCATCCGTAATAAACGGAGGCAGTTTTGCAACTACCACCCTAGACAAAGGTGTCGAAAGAGGAGAAATCGGCACCATCATTAACACAACCACAGCTTTGTTCACTCTGGATGCGGAATGTATAAATTCAGCTCCTACCTGTTCACCGACCGCGAGCAGAACCTCCTCCACCTTAACTCCAATCTCAGGAACACACCTGAATCCATGCCGTAACAACAGCGTCTCCCCCGCGCTAGGCTGCGAAGCCATCGCGCACACAACACCTGTCCTCTTCCTCCCTAACTTAAAAAAAGATCTGTGGGTACTGCTAAACTAACAGTGCTTTAACCCTCCACCATAGAAAATAAATAAATACAATTAATTAAAGAAAAGACCAAGGAAAGAATCAAGAAAATAAGGACAGAGCCCTCCACACGGCCTCTCAACTACAAAACACTCCCAGCATGCACTGAAAGAGAGAGAAACTAATGCAGTAATACAGTCAGTCTACTTTATGATCAACCTGTAACTCGTATCATGCTTTATTGAGACACAGAAAACAGACAATGTTTCTGATATCTCACTGAGATCTTACAGGTCATGTCCAACATGGGGGGAACAGTACAAAGAGAGCGGGGGGGATGAAAACATTTGTGGAGCAGCTTCGTAAGACAAATGCTGTGTCCTCCTTCCTTATCTGATGCAGTCTACCTTTACAGGCACGTCTCACCCCTTCTCTGTCTCAGTCTCCCGCCGTCCCTCGCTCACTGTCTGACTGTGAGGTCTGCTGGAGCTACACGCTAAATGTCAACTCTACACCCACTCTAGACAGAAAAACAACAGAGAAAAGAAAGGGTGCACAAGAGAAACCTCAGCATACCAATAAGGATAGAATTGTCTTTGGAAAAAACACCAGTAGCGTTATATCTCTTATTCATGAGAGAAGTAGGCAAGACAAAAACAAAGATGACTGAGTGATATACAGACAGATAAGAGTGTGAGTTCACACGCAGACCCAGAGAGAAAAGTAAAACTGTAAACCGTGTGTGTCTGTTTGTGTATGTGTTGAGTGAAGAACTGTGAAAGCGGAGGAGAGGAGGATTCATTGAGAGAAGCTCTCGTGTAAATATCTTCAAAATGAAGATGCCTCTCATTTCACATTCACACACGATTAGCCCAACTTTCAAAATTGGTCTGTGGAGAGGAAATCAGAGAGAGAAGGAATAAACGAAGGAGGAAGAGAATGAGATGGAAAAAGAGAGTCTTAAACAGATTGAGAGGCAGGAACTCTGTATCCTTGAGACTTTGAGACTGACTGTACATAGAAGCCGCCATTATGTGTCTGAATGGGGTTCAGCTGCACAGAAAGTCCACCACTCTGGGGTTGAATAGAGTGCAGCTGCGTACAGAGCCAGCCATTAGAGGTCTGAATGGAGTTCAGCTGCACACAGACTCAGGTCTAATTGATGCAGTATAACTGTTATCAGATGGAATTATACTCTTTCTCCTCCTTCACATAGGAGACAGGAAGGAGAAGAGCGAGTAGAGAGAGAGAGAAAGGAAAGGAGAGGTGATGTGCAGCTGCAGAGAGGAGTGTGTGCGTATGTCTGTTTAAATGTAAAAGTAGTAGTGTGGGACAGGACATGTGTTTGACAGGCTGAACCAAAACCCACTTTAACCTCCCGATGACCTTTGTAATGACCCCTGACCCGACCTCACAGGAAACAGACTCCTAGAACAGAGCCAGTAAGAAGTGTGTGTGTATGTACGTGTTTGTGTGTGTGCGTGCGTGTGTGTGTGTATATGTGTATGTGTGTGTGTGTGTGTACGTGTAGTGAAGGTGATTTGCAGTCAATACTCCTCACTTACTTCAGAGTGCATCCATCACTCTGGATCTCATTCCGTAAATGTCAGCAGTTTTACAACACACACACACACACACACACACACACACACACACACACACACACACACACACACACACACACACACACACACACACACACCTGTCTCTTATACACATCTAGATGTGTATAAGAGACAGCACACACACACACACACACACGTGACCAACATCACTCACATACTCTCATTACTTCACATAATGGGCTAACCCCTAGGGAAAGGATGACCCTCTGTGTATGTGTGGAAGAGAGCTTGTTTCAATATGTGTGTGTGTGGTAAAATATGTATAAATGGCATGAGCATGTTATTATGTGTGTGTTTGTGGATCCGTGATACTGCAGTCATTCAGTCACGGTGGTTAAACTCTTCCAACTGAATCCCTCTCTGACACAGAGTATAGGATCAGTCTATCAATATAAAGAGCAGTTATACATTATAATAGATCTATGGTAGGTTGGGGCTATCTGTAAGGAGTGCGTACTGGCGGCAGAGAAGTCAGACACAGGAGAGCAAAAACTGTGTTTCCCATGGCGCAGCTTAATAATAAAAACCACCAGAAAACAGAACAATCAATAAATGGGTACACAACCCGACGCACACCAGACATAACGTGCACAAGCACATACAATAAACAATACCGGACAAGGACATGGGGGGAACAGAGGGTTAAATACACAACATGTAATTGATGGAGTTGAAACCAGGTGTGGGAGAAGATAAGACAAAACAAATGGAAAATGAAAGGTGGATCAGCGATGGCTAGAAGACCGGTGACGTCGACCGCCGAACGTCGCCCGAACAAGGAGAGGGACCGACTTCGGAGGAAGTCGTGACACTATCGAAGTGTCTCTGTGTGTGCGTGCGTGCGAGATAGACATGTAGTAGTAGAGTGAGTAGTTGCTTGAGGGAACACACTTCATGTGTTGTGAAAAGCGTTATTAAAATGTAATGTCATGTAATATTTGCAATTGTATTTAACTGCCTTAATGTTGCTGGACCCTAGGAAGAGTAGCTGCTGCCTTGGCAGGAACTAATAGAGATCCTTAATAAATACAAATTCAATTGATAGAGTATGATTTCTATTTAAGCTCGTGTGTATGGTCTCTGCCAGTACAGTCCATGTGATCCTCTTAACTTTCTAAAGCCAACATCCGTTAAACTTTTTCTATGTAGAAGTTAAGTAGAGAATATTGTTACACAACTATGATAGGGTCTGATTCTGTGGATATAGAGACAGACAGAGAAGCCCAGGTGGCTTAACCCTGTTGTTGGTGGTGGTATCAACTGTGTGTGTCCTGCATGTGTGTGTGTTTCTCAAGTGTCATTCAATGCATTATAGTATAATTCCCTCTTGTTCTCCCTACCGTTTAGAAAACTGCCGGTAGAGACAAGAGAGAGAGAGAGAGAGAGAGAGGGGGAATGAGTAAGAGAAAAAGAAAAAGAAAGTGAAAAAGAACGAGAGCGAGGTGAGATAGCGAGAGATAAAGAGAGAGAGAGCGTGAAAGGGATAGAGTAAGTAGTGGTATTGTGTAAAGGCTGTTGGTTAGGAGTGTGTCTGAGCTGTGATCCAGAGGGATTTGGTGGGAAGCAGTCAGACGTCAGGTTTCAGTCAGCTATAGCCTGACTAAGCCATGCTGAGGAGTGTCAGGATTTGGCCAGGATAGTTCAGGTTTTGGTCACTAGATGCCCCCATTGTGCTTTTTTTACCCTTTTGTTTTTTCCCTTGTTCCAGTTATTATTTGCACCTGTGCCTTATTTCCCTTGAAAGTATTTAAACCCTTAGTGTTCCTCAGTTCTTTGCTCTGTGTTTGTATGTTAGCACCCTGCCCCAGCCATGCTGTGAACTTTTGTTTCTCTTGTTGGATTTTCTTGAGGTACTCTGGTTTTGTTCTTGTTTATTTTTCATTATTATTTTGAGGTTTGTTTTTCCCCTGCTATTGTTACCACTTTGTGGATTTTCCTTGTGTCTTAGAGGATATAGATTTTTTCTCTTGGATATTACTTTTGACGTTGTCGATTTTTATTTTTTGCCTGAAGATCTTTTCCTTTTTACTTTATTAAACCACCGTCTCTAGTACTGCTGTGTCTGCCTCATCTTCTGGGTTCTGCCGACTATTAGTGGCTCAGTTTACTGAGTGACTGTTTCTCACACCGGGTCCTGACAGAGGAGCGCACACACACACAAACACACACTATAAAATGAGTGCGTTTTGGAAAGAAATTCAAATTGACAGAAGAAAATACTTATTTCACTACAAAGGGAGACAGGAAAGGGGCAAGTTGTTTATGAACTAAAAGGAACATAAAACAATACAAGCCTTTAATACAGTCTGTCAAGTCCTCGCCATTCACAGATGTTAAAGGAGAGAAAGAGGTCCCTCTACAATGAGAGCGAGAGACAGGGAGAGAGAGGAATGAAGAAGAGCAGAGACAGGAAGAGGGTACTGTAATTTGGTGATGGGTACAGACATTGATGTAAGATGAACCCTCTAGTTACTATTACCATAACTCCACTGTAGAATAATGACAAGGCTAGAGCGATATATCGTTTATACCGTATACTGGGATATTTCGAAATACGGCGGAATGACTTTCAATACTGTAATGTGATCCAAGATGGCGTAGCAGTCGGAGGTGTCTTTGTCCTGTCTTGTCCCGTGTAAATAGTATTCGTATTTTTCGTATACATTTCGTATATATTTTAATTTCACTTTCCATCTAGGAACTGAATATACATTCCTACATTCCGCCTCACCCAATGTGGTACGGACCTGCTATTTTTTTTATACTTTAGAACCGTAACCCCAATCAGAAGAGATAACTAGCTACTAGCTAGTAGTCAGTTAGCCACTGCTGCGGTCTTCGCCCTTAACTCGGACACAGCCAGCTTCAATACCGGGCCAATACCTGCCAGTCTGCAAGCGCGATATCAACCCAGAGCATATAGGACTGCTTTTTCTCTACCACATCACCGGATTCCTGACGCAAGCTCTGGACAATTACACCGTATTATCACAGCTAGCTAGCTGCAACCGAGTGGCTACTACTGGCTAACACACTCTGTCCCGAAGCAAGCACCAGTTAGCCTTGAGCTAGCCTCGAGCTAGGCCCATCTGCCGGCTAGCCGAAGAGGTCTACCAGCGAATTCTTGGGCTACAATACTCTTTGCCAATTGGACTGGACCTTTTTTGCCGACACAGAGCCCTGCCAATCCATCACAACTGGTCTAAATCAGCTACAAGCTAATTTAGCCATTTTTTTGCCGCTGCTAGTAGCTTTTACCTTCTGCACAGACACCAGCCCTGTTATTAGCCTGGATATTACTCACCAATTTACCAGCATCGGACTGTCTCTCGACAACAACAATTGGACTGTCTCTCGACAACAATTCTCTGGATTCTCTGTCGACACGACCACGTCTGAGCAGACCCCCTCCGTCTGAGCAGACCACCCCCCGGGCTACTAACTTTAAACGCCGCGTGCTAGCTTAGTGGAGGCCTCCCTGCTCCATCTACGGCTGCCCCCTGGACACTATGATCACTTGGCTACATAGCTGATGCATGCTTGACTGTCCATTAATTCACGGTACTCCATTCTGTTATTTTGTGTTTTATCTGTCGGCTCTGTGCTTTACTCAGGATCTGTGTGTAGTTAATCCGACCTCTCTGCCTAGTCGTCGCCATTTTTACCTGTTGTTGCTGTGTTAGACTAGCACCCTGTTATTGCTGCTGTTATCTTACCTGTTGTTTTAGCTAGCTCTCCCAATCAAGACCTGCAATCACTTTATGCCTTATTGTATGTCTCTCTCAAATATCAATATGCCTTGCATACTGTTGTTCAGGCTAGTTATCATTATCATTGTTTTGGTTTGCATGGACCCTGTAGTTCACTCTCCGTACCTCTGATACCCCCTTTTGTCCCACCCCCCACACTGCGGTGACCTCACCCATTGAGACCAGCATGTCCAGAGATACAACCTCTCTTATCATCACCAGTGCCTGGGCTTGCCTCCGCTGTACCGCGCCCCTCCATACCCCTGTCTGCACATTATGCCAGAATCTATTCTACACGCCCATAAATCTGCTCCTTTTATTCTTTGTCCCCAACGCTCTAGGCGACCAGTTTTGATAGCCTTTAGCCGCACCCTCATCCTACTACTCCTCTGTTCTCTCGGTGATGTGGAGGTAAACCCAGGCCCTGCTGTCCCCAGTCACCCTCATTTGTTGACTTCTGTGATCGAAAAGCCTTGGCCTCATGCATGTCAACATCAGAAGCCTCCTCCCTAAGTTTGCTTACTCACCGCTTTAGCACACTCTGCCAATCCTGATGTCCTTGCCGTGTCCGAATCCTGGCTTAGGAAGGCCACCAAAAATTCTGAGATTTCCATACCCAACTATAACACTTTCCGTCAAGATAGAACTGCCAAGGGGGAGAGTTGCAATCTACTGCAGAGATAGCCTGCAAAGTTCTGTCATACTTTCCAGGTCTATGCCCAAACAGTTCGAACTTCTAATTTTAAAAATTAATCTCTCCAGAAATAAGTCTCTCACTGTTGCCGCCTGCTACCGACCCCCTCAGCTCCCAGCTGTGCCTGGACACCATCTGTGAATTGATCGCTCCCCATCTAGCTTCAGAGTTTGTTCTGTTAGGTGACCTAAACTGGGATATGCTTAACACCCCGGCAGTCCTACAATCCAAGCTTGATGCCCTCAATCTCACACAAATCATCAAGGAACCACCAGGTACAACCTAAATCCGTAAACATGGGCACCCTAATAGACATTATCCTGACCAACCTGCCCTCCAAATACACCTCTGCTGTCTTCAATCAAGATCTCAGCGATCACTGCCTCATTGCCTGTATCCGCCACAGGTCCGCGGTCAAACGACCACCCCTCATCACTGTCAAACGGCTCCCTAAAACACTTCTGCGAGCAGGCCTTTCTAATCGACCTGGCCCGGGTACCCTGGAAGGATATTGACCTCATCCCGTCAAGTTGAGGATGCTGGTCATTCTTTAAATGTTACTTCCTCACCATATTAGACAGCATGCTCCGTTCAAAAAATGCAGAACCAGAACAGATATAGCCCTTGGTTCACTCCAGACCTGACTGCCCTCGACCAGCACAAAACATCCTGTGGCGAACTGCAATAGCATCGAAAGAGCCCCCGATATGCAACTGTTAGGGAAGTCAGGAACCAATACACGCGTCAGTCAGGAAAGCAAAGGCCAGCTTTTTCAAGCAGAAATTCGCATCCTGTAGCTCTAACTCCAAAAGTTCTGGGATACTGTAAAGTCCATGGAGAACAAGAGCACCTCCTCCAGCTGCCCACTGCACTGAGGCTAGGTAACACGGTCCCCACGATAAATCCGTGATAATCGAAGACTTCAACAAGCATTTCTCAATGGCTGGCCATGCCTTCTCCTGGCGACTCCAACCTTGGCCAACAGCCCCGCCCCCCCGCTGCTTACTCGCCCAAGCCTCCCCAGCTTCTCCTTTACCCAAATCCAGATAGCAGATGTTCTGAAAGAGCTGGAAAACCTGGACCCATACAAATCAGCTGGGCTTGACAATCTGGACCCCCTATTTCTGAAACTGTCCGCCGCCATTGTGCCGCACCCCTATTACCAGCCTGTTCAACCTCTCCTTCGTATCATCTGAGATCCCAAGGATTGGAAAGCTGCCGCGGTCATCCCCCTCTTCAAAGGGGGAGACACCCTGGACCCAAACTGTTACAGACCTATATCCATCCTGCCCTGCCTATCTAAGGTCTTCGAAAGCCAAGTCAACAAACAGATCACTGACCATCTCGAATCCCACCGTACCTTCTCCGCTGTGCAATCCGTGTTCCGAGCCGGTCACGGGTGCACCTCAGCCACGCTCAAGGTACTAAACGATATCATAACCGCCATCGATAAAAGACATTACTGTGCAGCCGTCTTCATCGACCTGGCCAAGGCTTTCGACTCTGTCAATCACCATATTCTTATCGGCAGACTCAGTAGCCTCGGTTTTTCTAATGACTGCCTTGCCTGGTTCACCAACTACTTTGCAGACAGAGTTCAGTGTGTCAAATCGGAGGCATGTTGTCCGGTCCTCTGGCAGTCTCTATGGGGGTACCACAGGGTTCAATTCTCGGGCCGACTCTTTTCTCTGTATACATAATGATGTTGCTCTTGCTGCGGGCGATTCCCTGATCCACCTCTACGCAGACGACACCATTCTATATACTTCCGGCCCTTCCTTGGACACTGTGCTATCTAACCTCCAAACGAGCTTCAATGCCATACAACACTCCTTCCGTGGCCTCCAACTGCTCTTAAACGCTAGTAAAACCAAATGCATGCTTTTCAACCGTTCACTGCCTGCACCCGCACGCCCGACTAGCATCACCACCCTGGACGGTTCCGACTAGAATATGTGGACATCTATAAGTACCTAGGTGTCTGGCTAGACTGCAAACTCTCCTTCCAGACTCATATCAAACATCTCCAATCCAAAATCAAATCAAGAACGGCTTTCTATTCCGCAAACAAGCCTCCTTCACTCACCGCCGCCAAACTTACCCTAGTAAAACTGACTATCCTTACCGATCCTCGACTTCGCGATGTCATCTCAAATAGCTTCCAACACTCTACTCAGCAAACTGGATGCAGTTTATCACAGTGCCATTCGTTTTGTACTAAAGCACCTTATACGACCCACCACTGCGACCTGTATGCCCTAGTCGGCTGGCCCTCGCTACATGTTCGTCGTCAGACCCACTGGCTCCAGTCATCTACAAGGCTATGCTAGGTAAAGTGCGCCTTATCTCAGTTCACTGGTCACGATGGCTACACCCACCCGCAGCACGCGCTCCAGCAGGTGTATCTCACTGATCATCCCTAAAGCTAAAACCTCATTTGGACGCCTTTCCTTCCAGTTCTCTGCTGCCTGCGACTGGAACGAATTGCAAAAATCTCTGAAGTTGGAGACTTTTTCTCCCTCAACAACTTTAAAAATCTGCTATCCGAGCAGCTAACCGATCGCTGCAGCTGTACATAGTCCATCTGTAAACTACCCACCCAATTCCTACCTCACCCCCCATACTGCTTTTATTTATTTACTTTTCTGCTCTTTTGCACACCAGTATCTCTTCTTGCACATGATCATCTGATGATTTATCACTCCAGTGTTAATCTGCTAAATTGTAATTATTCGATTTATTGCCTACCTCATGCCTTTTGCACACACTTGTATATAGATTCTCTTTTTTCTACCATGTTATTGACTTGTTTATTGTTTACTCCATGTGTAACTCTGTGTTGTCTGTTCACACTGCTATGCTTTATCTTGGCCAGGTCGCAGTTGCAAATGAGAACTTGTTCTCAACTAGCTACCTGGTTAAATAAAGGTGAAATAAAAAAATAAAAATAAAAAATACCCGGGGCTGTGGGGGTGGTGTACGCCACTGCTTATAACTATACGTTAAGTATAACTATAAGAAATCTAAGATGTGTCAAATAAATTATATACAGCTTAGGGCTCCAGCTTTGCATTTGGTTTGCTAACTTGCTAGCTAAGCGCTAGATGTCAAGATTAAGCTTCTTGGTACGTCAGAGACATTCTGGCCATAGATTCCCAAACTCAGTCCTCGGGACACAAGGGTGCAAGTTTTGGTTTTACCCTAACACTACACAGCTGATTCAAATAACCAACTAATCATCAAGCTTTGATCATTTGAATCAGCTGTGTATTGTTAGGGTAAAAACCAAAACGTGCACCCCTTGGTGTCCCCAGAACCGAGCTTGGGAAACGCTGAGCTAGCCTGAGTACCAGCAATTCCAACACAAAACCTCTTTGATTTTAAGCCTCAAAATAAAACAACTTGCCAAGCTAACAGCTAAATGTTTCTTTTTGACTTTATATAAATCTGATTCTATTTCAAGGCTTTATAAATTGTCATGGAATATATTTATGTTATTTCCAACAACCAATGAGCAACTCTGCCCAAATCCAACTGCATATTGAATATTGAGATTGCCGAAAGGCCAGTCTCTTTGGAATGGCAAGGAGCGGAATGTTAGCTAAAAGGTGTGTTACCCAGACTACAGACACAATCTAAATAGTTTTGTCCGTCAACATTTTTATTGAAATAGCGCCCTTAGTGTGCACTTCTGGTAATACATATACCCAGGTATAGTACAGAAACGGTATGTTTCCTATGTATGACAACTCTCTTCAATGACCGACACTTGATCCTGTACCAGATTTTGCGTGTGTGTGTGTGTGTGTGTGTGTGTGTGTGTGTTGTGTGTGTGTGTGTGTGTGTGTGTGTGTGTGTGTTGTGTGCTGCCCTCTCTCTCCTCTTTGCTCTATAGATACAGGTCACGACCATGTCAGACTATGATGATGAGCCGTGGTTTGTGTGTTTTGTTGTTGTGTGCTGTGTGTGTGTGTGTGTGTCCTCAATTCTCAGAGCTGCATTTCTAATGTCATTCTCACTAGGGCTGCAAAATAAATAGAATTCCCATCAAAATCGCAATATTGTGCAATATCCATATCGCAAGAGTTCCATATAGCATGCAATATTTTGAAACAACAAGGTTGGTTTTTTATAGTTTATTCTGATTGTCAGCTCACTCCTCTTGCGTCTGCTTTCCACACACAAAGCCCCAGCTGTTAGATTCACTGCAAATGTGCATGCTGTTTTGTTTGGAACAATGCAGTAAACAGATTGTTCCAAACAACCAAGCTGCTTTCCACTTTGCTTCTTAATATAAATCATATTATTTATTTGATTCCAACAGTTCACCCAAGTGTTTTGATCTATATCGCAAGTCAAATTTCAATCGCAATATTTGGTAATACAAATAAAATTCTTTTTACCCATATCGTGCAGCCATAATTTTGCCTCCTACTGAGATGTTATTGTGGGTGCAGCAAAATTCTTAAGTTACTAGCTCCTAACAATGCAGCAAAATGTCAAACAAGTACACAAATAATACAAAAGAAATCTTGAAAACGTCGAAACGAATCCAATTAGCACCAATTAGCACACAAACCCAAATAGCACTGTAACAGTAATCCAAATGCCATACACTGGATGATTTAAAACAAGATACTTATATGTACAGCAGTAGATATATTAGAATGAGCCATGTCAAGAATCCAGTATATAAATAAATATGCGGTGTGTATAAACAGTGTAATTAAAATGTACAGTAGTAGAAATAATAAAAAGTGAGCTATGTCGGAAAAATTGTATTTAAATAAACAGTACAAAACCGCTGGCAAAATGGATAGAATTGCAGGTATTTATATGTGGACCAGAGTCCGGAATATAAATCTATATGTATGTGAATGGTGTGTATACTGTAGACAGTATGTCAATAGAAAAGTTGTGTACAGAAATTTACATACACTTACGTTGGATTCCGGTTTCCGGTTTGGAGCGTGCAGTCGCAATTCCACGTCGCTCCACAGGTAGTTTTACCATTTTCATTCATTTTCATTACAGTACAACGGTTTGATTTGTTTGATCTTAACGAGCTACATATCCGTCTTTGTATCAAAGATAATTGAGTAGTTATTGGGGTTATTGAGGTTCGCTAGCCAGCTATTTTCGTCCGAACGTAACAACGTAGTCAACACTGCTAGCTAGCTAGCTAGCCAGCTAGCCACCGAGTAGCAGCACAGCAGCATAGCAGCACTGGAGAAACGATTACATTACAACGGAACGACTTGATTAGTGTAGTGTTAGCTGGCTACACAGTTCTCAGTACAGTTCCCGCTCAGCCCAGTCAAAACTGTTCGCTGCTCTGGCACCTCAATGGTGGAACTCAAACTCCCTCAGGTACGCCAGGTTCAGCGGA
>NC_036875.1:17852647-17854599 GCF_002910315.2 Salvelinus sp. IW2-2015 | reverse complement strand
TCAATCACCACCTTCCGGAGACACCTGAAACCCCACCTCTTTAAGGAATACCTAGGATAAAGTAATCCTCCTAACCCCACCCCTCCCCCTTTAAAAGAGTTAGATGTACTATTGTAAAGTGGTTGTTCCACTGGATTTCATAAGGTGAATGCACCAATTTGTAAGTCGCTCTGGATAAGAGCGTCTGCTAAATGACTTAAATGTAAATGTAAATGTTGGAGTCATTAAAACTAGTTTTTCAACCACTCCACACATTTCTTGTTAACAAACTATAGTTTTGGCAAGTCGGTTAGGACATCTACTTTGTGTGTGACACAAGTCATTTTTCCAATAATTGTTTACAGACAGATTATTTCACTTATAATTCAGTGTATCACAAATGCAGTGGGTGAGAAGTTTACATACACTAAATTGACTGTGTCACGCCCTGACCATAGAGATCCTTTTTTGTCTCTATTTTGGTTGGTCAGGGCGTGAGTTTGGGTGGGCATTCTATGTCTGGTGTTCTATGTTGTCCTTGTTTTGTATTTCTGTGTGTTTGGCCTGGTATGGTTCTCAATCAGAGGCAGCTGTCTATCGTTGTCTCTGATTGAGAATCATACTTAGGTAGCCTGTTCCCACCTGTGTTGGTGGGTGATTGTTTTCTGTTTAGTGTATGTCACCTTGCAGAACTGTTCGTTTATCGTTTTTGTTGTTTTGTTCTAGTATTCGTATTCATTAAAAGGAATTATGAATACTTACCACGCTGCACCTTGGTCTTCTCCTTCTCCTCTATACGACGATCGTTACACTGTGCCTTTAAACAGCTTGGAAAATTCCAGAAAATAATGTCATGGCTTTAGAAGCTTCTGACTAATTGACATCATTTGAGTCAATTGGAAGTGTACCTGTGGATGTATTTCAAGACCTACCTTCAAACCCCATGCCTCTTTGCTTGACATAACAGGAAAATCAAAAGAAATCAGCCAAGACCTCAGAAAAATGTATTGTAGACCTCCACRAGTCTGGTTCATCCTTGGGAGCAATTTCCAAACGCCTGAACGTACCACGTACATCTGTACAAACAATAGTACGCAAGTATAAACACCATGGGACCATGCAGCCGTCATACCGCTCAGGAAGGAGACGCGTTCTGTCTCCTAGAGATGAACGTACTTTGGTGCGAAAACTGCAAATCAATCCCAGAACAACAGCAAAGGACCTTGAGAAGATACTGGAGGAAACAGGTACAAAAGTATCTATATACACAGTAAAACAAGTCCTATATCGACATAACCTGAAAGGCCTCTCAGCAAGGAAGAAGCCACTGCTACAAAACCGCCATTAAAAAGCCAGACTACGGTTTGCAACTGCACATGGGGACAAAGATTTTACTTTTTGGAGAAATGTCCTCTGCTCTGATGAAACAAAAATAGAACTGTTTGGCCATAATGACCATCGTTATGTTTGGAGGAAAAAGGGGGAGGCTTGACTGTTTCCCTTATGTCTCAGCTCAGCTGCCTACATAAATATTTTACACACACCACACACACACACACACACACACACACACACACACACACACACACACAGAGAGAGAGAGAGAAAAGTCAGCTCAGACAGATCTAGCTCAGAGATGTCAGCTCAGACAGATCCAGCTCAGAGAGGCCCAGCTCAGACAGATCTAGTCAGAGATGTCAGCTCAGACATGATCAGCTCAGAGAGGCCCAGCTCAGACAGATCTAGCTCAGAGAGGCCCAGCTCAGACAGATCTAGCTCAGAGAGGCCAGCTAGACAGATCTAGCTCAGAGAGGCCCAGCTCAGACAGATCTAGCTCAGAGAGGCCCCAGCCTCAGACAGATCTAGCTCAGAGAGGCCCAGCTCAGACAGATCATCAAGACCTCTAGAGAGGCCATCTCAGACAGATCTAGCTCAGAGAGGCCCATTCAGACAGATCGTAGCTCAGAGAGGCC